>NC_092120.1:24954611-25254611 GCF_045679555.1 Salvelinus alpinus | reverse complement strand
TTATCCCCTCTATGTTGAGTAACCTAATACACAGGGAGGAATCATAACTGAACTGGCTTGCATCATGATTATCCCACTCTGATCAGAGATAATATTGTTGATAACAGGGATACTAGTTTGCATAGTGTTGTGAAACTCAAAGCTTGTCTGCAGCTAACTTTACAGTATAGGTTTTTGTTTAGCAGAGCTCAAGAAAAGTTTTAAAGGGTTCCCTCTGGGTAGCAGCCAGGGGCTGCTTTGCTCCAGTCCTGACAGGAAGGTGCTGTTGGGCGAGGGGTCGCAGCCCCTGCATTTTCTGCCTTTTGGGGCTGATGCGTAACAATATAAAGTCACCAACCCTATCAGTTCCAAGACCCCAGATATTTTTTTCTTCATTTATCTGACTTTAATATATCTGCATGTCCAGCCCTTATATTTAGGCTCACAATGAAGTGTTTTACCATTTTCTTTTCAGGACAACCAGGGCTATAAGTAAAACACAAAACAATTTGAGATAAATAGTTACATTCATGAGTTTAAGTGACTAATGTCAATAAAAGTAAACAATTGATAAAAATGATTGTTTGCTCAGTCATTAGCCCCGGGCCCCTTCAGGATCCGCCCTTGTCTCACAAACACCGCTCTAGCTCAGCCTTTGTTAATCACACAGAAATAGACAAATACAATGGTACATACCAGAAGTCTGCAGCTCAAACACACAATGTTTAAAATGGGTTAGAAGTCCAAAACGTGCCGACGTCACAGTGAGACTGTAGCAGAGGAAGCAGTTGGTGTTGGGATGTCCCAGACATCCCAAGATGACTGGATTCTCTGGACGCCTCTTCCCGATAGCTAAACAACCGCATGCCTTCTGCACATGTGCTACTTTACCTTGAAAGGCATGTTGTGCAAACTTATTTGCTGTAACTATAAATTATGTAATAGACATGTTGTACAAACATCTTTCCCTGAAGTGTTGTAACTATAAACCACATAATAGACAAGTAGCCTACAAATTTTGATTGCAACTATAACAAATGACATGTTGTACAAAGTTGTATATGGCATTGAGGAGTACACCACATCAGTCACTGGCTTCATCAATAAGTCGTCCCCACAGGGACTGTGCATACATACCCCAACCAGAATCCATGGATTACAGGCAACATCCGCACTTAGCTAAAGGGTAGAGCTGCCACTTTCAAGGAGCGGGACTCTAACCTGGAAGCTTATAAGAAATCCCGCTATGCACTCTGACGAACCATCAAACAGGCAAAGCAGGACTAAGATCGAATCGTACTACACCGGCTCCGACGCTCGTCGGATGTGGCAGGGCTTGCAAACTATTACAGACTACAAAGGGAAGCACAGCCGAGAGCTGCCCAGTGACACGAGCCTACCAGACGTGCTAAATTACTTCTGTGCTTGTGTTGTGCGTGGCGGAGATCTTCGTGGGCTATACTTGGTCTTGTCTCAGGATGGTAAATTGGTGGTTGAAGATATCCCTCTAGTGGTGTGGGGGCTTTGCTTTGGCAAAGTGGGTGGGGTTATATCCTGCCTGTTTGGCCCTGTCCGGGGCTATTGTCAGACGGGGCCACAGTGTCTCCTGACCCCTCCTGTCTCAGCCTCCAGTATTTATGCTGCAGTAGTTTATGTGTCGGTGGGCTAGGGTCAGTCTGTTATATCTGGAGTATTTCTCCGGTCGTATCCGGTGTCCTGTGTGAATGTAAGTATGCTCTCTCTAATTCTCTCTCTCTTTTCCCTCTTTTTCTATCTTTCTTTCTTTCTCTCTTTCTTTCTTTCTCTCTTTCTTTCTTTCTTTCTTATTCTCTCTCAGGGAACCTAGGACCATGCCTCAGGACTACCTGGCCTGATGACTCTTTGCTGTCCCCAGTTCACCTGGCCGTGCTGCTGCTCCAGTTTCAACTGTTCTGCCTGCGGCTATGGAACCCTGACCTGTTCACCGGACATGTTACCTGTCACAGACCTGATGTTTTCAACTCTCTAGAGACAGCAGGAGCGATAGAGATACTCTGAATGATCGGCTATGAAAAGCCAACTGACATTTACTAATGAGGTGCTGACCTGTTGCACCCTCGACAACCACTGTGATTATTATTATTTGACCCTGCTGGTCATCTATGAACATTTGAACATCTTGGCCATGTTCTGTTATAATCTCCACCCGGCACAGCCAGAAGAGGACTGGCCACCCCTCATAGCCTGGTTCCTCTCTAGGTTTCTTCCTAGGTTCTGGCCTTTCTAGGGAGTTTTTCCTATCCACCGTGCTTCTACGCCTGCATTGCTTGCTGTTTGGGGTTTTAGGCTGGGTTTCTGTACAGCACTTTGTGATGTCAGCTGATGTGAAAAGGGCTTTATAAATACATTTGATTGATTGCTCGCTTTGAGGCAAGTAACACTGAAACATGCATGAGAGCCTCAGCTGTTCCGGACGACTGTGTGATCACGCTCTCCGCAGCCAATGTGAGTAAGACCTTTAAACAGGTCAAACATTCACCAGGCCGCAGGGCCAGACGGATTACCAGGACGTGTATTCCGAGCATGCGCTGACCAACTGACAAATGTCTTCACTGATATTTTCAACCTCTCCCTGTCTGAGTCTGTAATACCAACATTCTTCAGGCAGATCACCATAGTCCCTGTGCCCAAGAACACTAAGGTAACCTGCATAAATAACTACCGACCCGTAGCACTCACGTCTGTAGCCATGAAGTGCCTTGAAAGGCTGGTCATGGCTCACATCAACACCATCATCCCAGAAACCCTAGACCCAATCCAATTTGCATACCGCCCCAACAGATCCACAGATGATGCAATCTCTATTGCACTCCACACTGCCCTTTCCCACCTGGACAAAAGGAACACCTATGTGAGAATGCTATTCATTGACTACAGCTCAGCGTTCAACACCATAGTGCCCTCAAATCTCATCACTAAGCTAAGGACCCTGGGACTAAAGACCTCCCTCTGCAACTGGATCCTAGACTTCCTGATGGGCCGCCCCCAGGTGGTAAGGGTAGGTAACAACACGTCCGCCACGCTGATCCTCAACATGGGGGCCCCTCAGGGGTGCGTGCTCAGTCCTCTCCTGTACTTCCTGTTCACTCATGACTGCACGGTCAGGCACGACTCCAACACCATCATTAAATTTGCCTTATGACACAACAGTGGTAGGCCTGATCACTGACAACGACGAGACATCCTATAGGGAGGAGGTCAGAGACTTGACCGTGTTGTGCAAGGACAACAACCTCCCTCAACGTGATCAAGACAAAAGAGATGATTGTGGACTACAGGAAAAGAAGGACCGAGCACACCCCTATTCTCATCGAAGGGGCTGTAGTGGAGTAGTTTGAGAGCTTCACATCACCAACAAACTAACATGGTCCAAGCACATCAAGACAGTCGTGAAGAGGACACGACCTAACCTATTCCCCCTCAGGAGACTGAAAAGATTTGGCATGGGTACTCAGATCCTCAAAAGGTTCTACAGCTGCACCATCGAGAGCATCCTGACGGGCTGCATCACTGCCTGGGTAAGCAACTGCTCGGCCTCCGACCGCAAGGCACTACAGAGGGTAGTGCACACGGCCGAGTACATCACAGGGGGCAAGCTTCCTGCCATCCAGGACCTCTATACCAGGCGGTGTCAGAGGAAGGCCCTAAAAATTGTCAAAGACTCCAGCCACCCTAGTCATAGAATGTTCTCTCTGCTACCGCACGGCAAGCGGTACCAGAGCGCCAAGTCTAGGTCCAAGAGGCTTCTAAACAGCTTCTTCCCCCAAGCCATAAGACTCCAGAACATCTAATCAAATGGCTACCCCGGACTATTTGCATTACACCCCACCCTCTTTTACGCTGCTGCTACTCTCTCTTATTATCTATGCATAGTCACTTTAATAACTCTACCTACATGTACATTTTACCTCAATTACCTCGACTAACCGGTGCCCCCGCACTTGACTCTGTACCGGTACCCCCTGTATATAGCCTTGTTATTGTTATTTTACTGCTGGTGTTTAATTATGTTACTTTTATTTCTTACTTATTTTAGGTATATTTTCTTAAAACTGCGTTGTTGGTTAAGGGCTTGTAAGTAAGCATTTCACTGTAAGGTCTACAACTGTTGTATTTGGCGCATGTAACAAATAAAAATGGATTTGATATGTATACACAAAAGTATGTCGACACCCCTTCAAATGAGTGGATTCGGCTATTTCAACCACACCTAACAGGTGTATAAAATCGAGCACACAGCCATGCAATCTCCATAGACAAAAATTGGCAGTAGAATGGCCTTACTGAAGAGCTCAGTGATTATCATCATGGCACCGTTATAAGATGCCACCTTTCCAATAAGTCAGTTCATCAAATAGCTGTCCCGGTCAACTGTAAGTGCTGTTATTGTGAAGTGGAAACATCTAGGAGCAACAATGGCTCAGCCGCAAAGTGGTAGGCCACACAAGCTCACAGAATGGGACCGCCAAGTGCTGAAGCGTGTAGCACGTAAAAATCATCTGTACTCGGTTGCAACATTCACTACCAAGTTCCAAACTGCCTCTGGAAGAAACGTCAGCACAATAACTGTTTGTCGGGAGCTTCATGAAATGGGTGTCCATTGCCGAGCAGCTGCACACAAGCCTAAAATCACCATGTGCAATGCCAAACGTCGACTGGAGTGGTGTAAAGCTCGCTGCCATTGGACTCTGGAGCAGTGGAAACCCATTCTCTGGAGTGATGAATCACGCTTCACCATCTGGAAGTTCGACAGACAAATCTGGGTTTGGCTGATGCCAAGAGAATGCTACCTGCCCGAATGCATAGTGCCAACTGTAAAGTTTAGTGTAGGAGGAATAATGGTCTGGGGCTGTTTTTTATGGTTCAGGCTAGGTCCCTTAGTTCCAGTGAAGGGAAATCTTAATGCTACAGCATACAATGACATTCAAGACAAACACAGGTGGGAACAGGCTGCCTAAGTATGATTCCCAATCAGAGACAACAATAGACAGCTGTCCCTGATTGAGAACCATACCCGGCCAAAACATAGAAATACAGAAACATAGAAAACAAAACTTAGAATGCCCACCCCACATCACACCCTGACCTAACCAAATAGAGAAATAAAACGGCTCTCATAGGTCAGGGCGTGACAGCTTCCAACTTTGTGGCAACAGTGTGGAGAAGGCCCTTTCCTGTTTCAGCATGAAAATGCCCCCGTGCACAAAGTGAGGTCCATATGGAAATGGTTTGACGTGATTGGTGTGAAAGAACTTGACTGGCCTGCACAGAGCCCTGACCTCAACCCCATCGAACAAGTTTGGGATGAATTGGAACGCCGGCTGCGAGCCAGGCCTAATCACCCAACTTCAGTGCCTGATCTCACTAATGCTCTTGTGGCTGAATGGAAGCAAGTCCCTGCAGCAATGTTCTAACATCTAGTGGAAAGCTTTCCCAGAAGAGCGAAGGCTGTTATAGCAGCAAAGGGGGGACCAACTCTATATTAATGCCCATGATTTTGGAATGAGATGTTCGACGAGCAGGTGTCCACATACTGTTGGTCATGTAGGGTACATATAATGACATTGCAGTATTACATACACTGCCGTTCAGAAGTTTGGAGGAACTTATAAATGTCCCTGTTTTTGAAAGAAAGCAAAAGGCGTACAGAGCCCCATTATCAGCAATCATCACTCCTGTGTTCCAATGGCACGTTGTGTTAGCTAATCCAAGTTTATAATTTTAAAAGTAAAATTTTAATTTCGAATTAAAATTAGAAAACCCTTTTGCATTTATGTTAGCACAGCTGAAAACTGTTGTCCTGATTAAAGAAGCAATAAAACTGTCCTTCTTTAGACTAGTTGAGTATCTGGAGCATCAGCATTTGTGGGTTCGATTACAGGCTCAAAATGTCCAGATACAAAGAACTTTCTTCTGAAACTCATCAGTCTATTCTTGTTCTGAGAAATGAAGGCTATTCCATGCGATAAGTACATTAGAGTGTCTAGTTTGAGAAACAGACGCCTCACAAGTCCTCAACTGGCAGCTTCATTAAATAGTACCCGCAAAACACCAGTCTCAACATCAACAGTGAAGAGGCAACCCCGGGATGCTGGCCTTCTAGGCAGAGTTGCAAAGAAAAAGACATATCTCAGAGTGGCCAATAAAAATAAATGATTAAGATGGGCAAAATAACACAGACACTGGACAGAGATATGGCTTTTTCTTTGCAACTCTGCCTAGAAGGCCAGCTTAGAGGTACCCAGCGTCATGGCTTCATTGCTCAAGACCACAACAAGGTGGAGTTAGAGCACTCATTATGCATTTGGGTCCCAAGGTTTTTATTTGACCAATCATATCGAGTGGTTCCAATGATGAATTTGACGTGAGCCACCCGTCCCTGGGCCTTTCTTCAACAAAGATGGCTGACAAAACATTACGGTGGAACCAAATGTAAGTAGTTATAACGTCATAACAAGCCAAGCAAAAAATTTAGAATTGAGAGGAATATGTTAGTTAATGCAGAGACAACCGTTTGTGCATATTTTTTTGTCATAAAGTTAATTTACGAAAATCGCTATTTAGCAAGTTGTCTGACTAGCTAACATTAGCCAGCTAGCTAGCTAGTGTTATGACAGGAGAATGCATTTGTAATTCGTGTTGTTTAATGTTTTAGGGACTCCTGAGAAAACCAGCAAACCAGGCTGTCGTCTTGTGAAACAGTTGATATAAAGAATCTAGCTAGCTAAAGCATTTACTGCAAATTGAATGTACAATTGTGTAAGCTTGTCTTGCAATGCAGCTGAAGTAACATAGCTAGCTAACTATTTACTTGCTTATTGTGTAATGGAGGATACAAATAACTGTATGCCTATGGATGTGTAGCTAGCTACAGTGTGTCGCCGATCTGTAAATGGACCCTAAAACATTAGGTTCTGAACTAATATTCATACCAATCTATGAACCTCAGCTATCATAGTTGTTGTATCAACTTCAAGTCTGAATGGCATTAATGAAGCCTATGGATAGAGTAGAATATAATAACTTTATTGTGCCAAGGATGCAAGTCCTATATACATGCACTGTAGTTATTACCACGCATGAGATTCCCACATTGTAGCATGTACATTGAATATATTCACTGATCATGTACTCTTCTGGACAGAGATAGTACCTCTTCCTTGGCAAATAAAGGTGTGGTTCAGGTATGAATTGCTGAGACATTATTTTTCAGTCATATCAAACTCCATTATTTAATTGATGCTGTGTCTGTATGTATGTATTACAATTATACACTTCAACAGTGTTTACCATTGATATCCTGGGACATCAATGATTACACATTATAACTATGCAATAGACTAGAAACATGATTGATTTGTAATTCATATATACAGAAAAAAAACGATGCATATCTAACTCCCTTCATCTGCATTAATCTGAGGACACAGGATAGTATTTCAATGAGATACTTAATTTCAACCAGTGGAGAATGTGAAACGCTTTATTGAAAGAAGTTCATTATTCAGGTGTTATAAATAGATAATACATGCATTATAATTATGATAATTGTAATATTATATTATAAATACAAGTTCAATCTGTACTTCAATGCACATATGGTGTGCATTATAAAACGAGGAAGAAAGACGAGGTGGGGAGAGAGGTGTAGAAGACAGAAAGGGAAAGAGGTAAGAACAGCGGCAGATAGCATATGATTAATGAATTACAGTGCTACATTAAATATTCTCTCAGTTCATCACAATTGCGGTGTCTCCTAACCAGCCTTGGGCCCCCAGTTGGCCCGAAGGTTATCTTAAGAGTGGGTGAGGTGGCGATGACGGGACTGGCTTCCTCTCTCACATCAAAACATACCTACAGACGAGAGACAGATGGATAGAGAGAGAGAGCATGATTAAGCCTTGTTTTTTTTATTCTAACACGGTCAGTCATCATAATCATCAGGAGGTGAAATGCAAAACTGATCTTGGATCATTAACTCTGGGACTACTACATCTGTCACGTTCTGACCTTAGTTCTTTTGTTATTTTGTTGTTTTAGTATGGTCAGGGCGTGAGTTGGGTGGGTTATCTATGTTCGTTTTTCTATGTTCGTTTTTTCGTTTGGCCTGGTATGATTCTCACTCAGAGGCAGGTGTCGTTAGTTGTCTCTGATTGAGAATCATACTTAAGTAGCCTTTTTTCACCTGGGTTTCGTGGGTGGTTGTTTTCTGTGTCTGTGTGTTCCACACGGAACTGTTTCGGTTTTCGTTCGTTCACTTTATTGTTTTGTATTTCAGTGTTCAGTTTGATCCATTAAATATTCATCATGAACACTTACCACGCTGCGCATTGGTCCTCCTCTCTTTCTCCCAACGAAGATCGTTATAACATCTCTGTCTGTATTTCAATGTAAAGCATCTCTTTAATAATACTTCCTGTTACCCAACATTTATTGATTTGATTATTCCCGTCATAGTTGTTGTATGTTCTCAATGGACATTCGGGTGCTTTCGTAAATTCGCTCTGGCTATCTATACGCTGGACAATAGAACGAGTCAAAATTCACCCAAGGCTGAAAAACGTCTAAAGAACTTTGGCTAAGCTGGAAACCTAGCGCAAACCCATAGCAAATTAATGGAATCAAACGTTCGCAGAGACTGTTTTTACTGGAGTGATGCTTAGAATTCCAGTTCACCTAAATGGCACAAAAAAATGTATCCCTTTTTATTTTACCATGACAATCTGTTCGTCGGACGAAACTAGAAAGAAACGACTTGTGTAGAAAGTAAACATCCGCACCTCGATGATGTGAACTGTGCTTATGTCTGCGTATTGAGAAAGTAGGGAAAAAACGTCAGACTATTTTTGGTCTAGCGATTGATGACAAACGAGCTCACTGCCCAGACTTACATAATTACAAAGAGGAGATTCTCCTGATTAAAATGGTGCCCGACTTGAAAAAATGTAAATATACACAGTGAGATATTTGGCGAAATAGAGCGACATGCTTCTCCATAGGAAAGCAATGGGAGGAGCTCAGCGTTCCAAGGGCAAAAAGTATTTTGGGGCAAGCATTTGATGACAGCCGAGCTAGCTGCCCAGGCTTACATAATTAGAAAGAGGAGATTCTCATGATTAAAATGCCATCCGACCTGAAAAAAATGTAAATATACACATTGCGAGATATTTGGCGCAATAGATAGACATGACTATATTCCCCCATAGGAAACAATGGGAAGACCGCAGAGTTCCAATATTATTTTGTTGTTGTTTACATTTTAACTATAAAACAACGTGAGCAGGTCTCATTGCCAACAATAGCGAAGCAGGCATTGTGACTTTGAACAATAAACTGGGAATAGAACGTTCGGAAGGCGAGTTGGTGGCACAGTGCTCAATAGAACTAGGAGCTGGCAGGGTGAAAAATGCACTAAAATAAGGCTGGTTTTTCGCGATTACTTCAAAACGAAATACAGTCATGTTATGAAACTGGGATCCACGGCAGATGCAATGAACTAGTTTTTATCAGAAAAGAACGTTGTTAAACATGTAATGTGTCCAGCCTACTATCTACACGGATTTCAGAGCACTCTCGTCTGAGTGTACCAGAGCGCAGAATAATTAATTTACTTCATTTACGAGCGCTCAACACCCGTTGAATATGGCCAGTGTCAGTAAACGTTGGCAAAAAAGCATGATTAAATTGTTTCCAGCAGCACAGATAGTCACCAATGCTCTGGTTAACACAAAAACTCTCTTACGAGCTCTGCTAGGGCGAGTAAAATGGTCATAGTGGTCTCATTTGTGTTTGGAAGTAGCTAGCAAGCTAGCCAACATTAGCTTGGGTGCTTGACTGCTGTTGAAAGGCCAAAACGCTCAAACAACCCTACTCCTCGGCCCGAACGTCCAGTGTGCGCTCCGAGAGCGAAACGGTCTGAATTTACAAACTGACAACGCTCTGAATTTATGAGCATCAGCATCACACCAAATAAACCCAGAGGGTTTTTCATTTTTCATGGAATAGAAACACCATAATATTAATCAAATTAATTAAGCACCACACCTACTCATTCCAGGATTTTTCTTTATTTTTACTATTCTCTACATTGTAGAACTCTACTTCTACATTGTAGAATAATAGTGAAGACATCACAACTATGAAATAATACCGGTCTCCCGTGAGCCCCGCATTCTGTAGTACAGACATGGCCTGCTCTCCCTTATGTAAGGAATTAGGCACTTTCCCATGTTTACTACAGTATGTATTGTTGACAGCACAGTAGCCTAATAAACAAAAAAACACATGTTGTTATTAAACACATGTTGTCCCGTGTGGCTCAGTTGGTAGAGCATGGCGCTTGCAACGCCAGGGTTGTGGGTTCATTCCCCACGGGGGGACCAGGATGAATATGTATGAACTTTCCAATTTGTAAGTCGCTCTGGATAAGAGCGTCTGCTAAATGACTTAAATGTAAATGTAAAATGTAAATGTTATTAAAATAATGATAAAAAATACTCTTTCAAAATGCAGACGTTAGTTTAGCAATGGATCCATAACGAATTACTATGGGAATAAATATCACTGATTTACAGAAACATTGGAACAAAGTTGTCTAATGAAGGCAACCATTTTAGAATCCTCCAATCCTGTAGCCTACTCCCGACTGTCACGTTGTACAGCGCTATATTTTACATTCCATCCTGACGGAAAACCTGAGGGTTTCGTTTTAGAAACACCATAATATCAAACAAATTAATTAAGCCAAATTTCTTAAAATCAAATCCCTTATACAATCCCTCAATCCCTTATACAAAAAAGGTTTTAAATTCTCTGGTAATGCAAATGCGGAATACTATCAAATGCTTCTCAAAGATGCCCTTTGGTGGTCAAACTAGCAATAACTTGCAGTAACAGAAAAATGGATGACAATTTAATGACGTGCCACAGAATTCTGTGGCAGCACGCAAGGTGTGCTGCAGTATGACGCAACTTTTAAAGGAGGAACCACTGTAGTCTATAGGCCATGCTGAGTTCAACGAGGTGCCCCACTTGACCATAGCTCACTCGGTCTGACCTCAGCGACCGTGCAAAAAAGTAGGCCCAAAATGAAGCCTGACTAGTAGTGATTTCAACATGCTTTTGACATATTGCGGCTTCTGGGTCACACAGAGACACACCATTTTTGATGGGTTCATCTGGGGGAGGTTGAGGTGGATAAGCCACAGAGTTATTCTAGCTGCGCTTGCCGGTTCATGTAGTTTGACACATCCGAGTTTCGCCCTAAGGATAACATGGGTTTACTCTAACTCTGCTTCTGTGCAAGCAATTTTCTAAATTCCTTTTGTCACGTGTTCAGGGTCACCTGTACCTCTACAGATATCAACATGAAAAGATTGAATAGTCCCCTTCATATCCTCAAGGGGAAGTATGAACTTTACCACCATATCGGGCTGAAATCTACAAATGGGCAGGCTGGAATCATCACTGAAAGGGAAACAAATGGCATCACCATAGTCTCTAGGCCTTGTCGAGTTCAACGAGGTGCCCTACTTGACCGTAGCTCGCTCGGTCTGACCGCAGCGACTGTGCAAAAAAGTAGGTACAAAATGGAGCCTGACCTAAATTTGAGGTGCTTTTGGGTGACAGTGGCAGAACCGTTAAGGCTAGAAGCACAATTCAACCACAGAAACGTTCCTAAGGTCCTCCTGATCTCTGCAAGCCTAACCTTGACCGTGTGGAATTAACCCTTAACAGTGAAAACGGGGTGTATTTCTTATAACACTTGACCTCGACCTCTCTCCCCATAGGAATACATTGCCTGTTGCCCTAACTTCAACCTGATGCCTATGGGGGTTATGATTGCCATATCAATCCTGGAATGAGTAGGTGTGGTGCTTAATTAATTTGATTAATATTATGGTGTTTCTATTCCATGAAAAATGAAAAACCCTCTGGGTCTATCTTTAATGACAATCCATCAGGCCACTATAAGGATTACCTCTGTTGATGTTAAGCTTCCTGGAGCAACCGGGGGCTGTTTCGAAGGGTTAAAAAGGTCACATCTTTCCAAAATGTCATATGTGTGATTAGGCAACCCTCATGAGCTGTAAAACAGTCATTTCTCCCATCAGATGTCCAAGACAAAACTCTCACACACACAGCCAGGATGGAGTGACAGTGTGGGGCTTACAGACACACAGAGCCTGCAATCGTTACCGGCATTCGCACCATCAAAGAACCGTCAGACCTAGAGCTCTGAAACTTTATAAACCTGTTCTAGAGCTTAAGTCGGTAGTGCACCGTGAGTTATGTGGCTCTAGAAGGTTTTCAGGCAGAGAAACAGCCTCGTCCATTTGCAATGTATTCAATTAATCTTTAACATTGTGAAAATGACGACATTTAGAAAAGTCCCAGAATCACAAAACGAGGTGTATTGAAACAGCCGCGGCCCATAGAGACTGACCCTACACGTTTCTGGCCGATAGCTCGTTCAGGGACCCCGTAGCAACCCCATAAATAAGTGAATTTTCAGCATTAATTAAGATCTCTGCTCTGGCTCCAAATGACCTATCGAGCCGAAACTTGGGATTCGGGGTCGCCTCAGCGAGGCCTACACATAATGTCAAAACTTGACCCGCAGCTCGAACGTAACTATGTTTTGAAGTTTTTTTTAATGGTTTTAACAGAAGGCGCTATGAATTGTGGGCCAGCTCTGAAATATGTGATAGTTGGCTTCTAAAAGAGTTGGACAAAGTAAGTTTGGTGTCAGTATGTATAAGTTTGGTTTCAGTATGATATCTTATTGACTGATGGCTGACTTGATGGCAGTATAATGTATTGTCATTGTACATTTTATATTACAAATGGACAGTGTACATTTCCAATGTATTTAATGAGGAATTTATCATCACCAAACGGACAGGTTGAAATCAACACCAATGAGAGATGTGTCCATTACACATATGCTACAGTGGGGAGAACAAGTATTTGATACACTGCCGATTTTGCAGGTTTTCCTACTTACAAAGCATGTAGAGGTCTGTAATTTTTATCAAAGATACACTTCAACTGTGAGAGACGGAATCTAAAACAAAAATCCAGAAAATCACATTGTATGATTTTTAAGTAATTAATTAGCATTTTATTGCATGACATAAGTATTTGATCACCTACCAACCAGTAAGAATTCCGGCTCTCACAGACCTGTTAGTTTTTTTTTAAGAAGCCCTCCTGTTCTCCACTCATTACCTGTATTAACTGCATCTGTTTGAACTCGTTACCTGTATAAAAGACACCTGTCCACACACTCAATCAAAAAGACTCCAACCTCTCCACAATGGCCAAGACCAGAGAGCTGTGCAAGGACATCAGGAATACAATTGTAGACCTGCACAAGGCTGGGATGGGCTACAGGACAATAGGCAAGCAGCTTAGTGAGAAGGCAACAACTGTTGGCCTAATTATTAGAAAATGGAAGAAGTTCAAGATGACGGTCAATCACCCTCGGTCTGGGGCTCCATGCAAGATCTCACCTCGTGGGGCATCAATGATCATGAGGAAGGTGAGGGATCAGCCCAGAACTACAAGGCAGGACCTGGTCAATGACCTGAAGAGAGCTGGGACCACAGTCTCAAAGAAAACCATTAGTAACACACTACGCCGTCATGGATTAAAATCCTGCAGCGCACGCAAGGTCCCCCTGCTCAAGCCAGCGCATGTCCAGGCCCGTCTGAAGTCTGCCAATGCCCATCTGGATGATCCAGAGGAGGAATGGGAGAAGGTCATGTGGGCTGATGAGACAAAAATAGAGCTTTTTGGTCTAAACTCCACTCGCCGGGTTTGGAGGAAGAAGAAGGATGAGTACAACCCCAAGAACACCATCCCAACCGTGAAGCATGGAGGTGGAAACATCATTCTTTGGGGATGCTTTTCTGCAAAGGGGACAGGATGACTGCACCGTATTGAGGGGAGGATGGATGGGGCCATGTATCGCGAGATCTTGGTGAACAACCTCCTTCCCTCAGTAAGAGCATTGAAGATGGGTCGTGGCTGGGTCTTCCAGCATGACAACGACCCGAAACCCACAGCCAGGGCAACTAAGGAGTGGCTCCGTAAGAAGCATCTCAAGGTCCTGGAGTGGCCTAGCCAGTCTCCAGACCTGAACCCAATAGAAAATCTTTGGAGGGAGCTGAAAGTCCGTATTGCCCAGCGACAGCCCAGAAACCTGAAGGATCTGGAGAAGGTCTGTATGGAGGAGTGGGCCAAAATCCCTGCTGCAGTGTGTACAAACCTGGTCAAGAACTACAGGAAACGTATGATCTCTGTAATTGCAAACAAAGGTTTCTGTACCAAATATTAAGTTCTGCTTTCCTGATGTAACAAATACTTATGTCATGCAATAAAATGCAAATGAATTACTTAAAAATCATACAATGTGATTTTCTGGATTTTTGTTTTAGATTCCGTCTCTCACAGTTGAAGTGTACCTATGATAAAAATTACAGACCTCTACATGCTTTGTAAGTAGGAAAACCTGCAAAATCGGCAGTGTATCAAATACTTGTTCTCCCCATTGTATATTGTCAGTGTGAACATGTTCATTGGCAAGTTGACAGTGTCCATTACCAATGTATATCCATAAGCACTTCCCATTACAAAATGGACATGCTGAATCAAAACCAATAAGAATTTCTGACTTCCTATGACTTCCTATGATCAAACATGACAAGTAGACCTTTTAGGTTGATTCAGGGCTTAACATAGTGATATATATATAATTTGGTCAGTATATTGGCCATCTCGACATTATATATGCCATTTGCACATGGTCCACTGACTTTTGGGTTTGGAAGCCGACTTCCTATGATCATATATGGCAAATGGACATAACATCCTGATTTAGTACTTTCAATACTTACATATGCCATTTGGACAATACTTATGCCATTTGGACATGGTTCACTGACTTTTAGGTTTGGAAACTGACTTCCTATGATCATATATGGCAAATGGACATAACATACTGATTTAGTACGTTCAATACTAATATATGCCACGCTGATCCTTAACACTGGGGCCCCTCAGGGGTGTGTACTTAGTCCCCTCCAGTACTCCCTGTTCACCCACGACTGCGTGGCCAAACACGACTCTAACACCATCATTAAGTTTGCTGACGACACCGACAACGATGAGATGGCCTATAGGGAGGAGGTCAGAGAACTGGCAGTGTGGTGCCAGGACAACAACCTCTCTCTCAATGTGAGCAAGACAAAGGAGCTGATCGTGGACTAAAGGAAAAGGCGGGCCGAACAGGCCCCCATTAACATTGATGGGGCTGTAGTGGAGTGGGTCAAGAGTTTCAAGTTCCTTGGTGTCCATATCACCAACAAACTATCATGGTCCAAACATACCAAGACAGTCATGAAGAGGGCACAACAAAACCATTTCCTCCTCAGGAGACTGAAAAGATTTGGCATGGGTCCCCAGATCCTCAAAAGGTTCTACAGCTGCACCATCGAGAGCATCCTGACCGGTTGCATCACCACCTGGTATGGCAACTGCTCAGCATCTGACCGTAAGGCGCTACAGAGGGTAGTGCGAATGGCCCAGTTCATCACTGGGGCCAAGCTTCCTGCCATCCAGGACCTATATAATAGGTGGTGTCAGAGGAAAGCCCATAAAATTGTCAGAGACTCCAGTCACCCAAGTTATAGACTGTTTTCTCTGCTACCGCACAGCAAGCGGTACTGGATGCGCCAAGTCTAGGTCCAAAAGGCTCCTCAACAGCTTCTACTCCCAAGCCATAAGACTGGTGAACAATTAATAAAATCGCCACCGGACAATTTACATTGACCCCCTCTCCCTTTTGCACACTGCTGCTACTCGCTGTTTATTATCTATGCACAGTCACTTCACCCATACCTACATGTACAAATGACCTCAACTAACCTGTACCCCCGCATACTGACTGGGTACCATTGTCCCCTGTATATAGCCTCGTTATTGTTATTCTTATTGTGTTATTTTTTATTATTACTTTTTATTTTAGTCTACTTGGTAAATATTTTCTTAACACTTCTTGAACTGTACTGTTGGTTAAGGGCTTTTATGTAAGCATTTCACGGTAAGGTCTACAAAAAGTTTGTTTTGATATGCCATTTGGACATGGTTCACTGACTTTTGGGTTTGGAAGCCTACTTCCTATGATCATATATGGCAAATGGACATAACATCCTGATTTAGAAGGGGTATTGTGTGTGGATTGCTAAGGAATATTTTTTTATTTAATCAATTTTAGAATAAGGCTGTAACGTAACAAAATGTGGAAAAACTCAAGGGGTCTGAATACTTTCCAAAGGCACTGTAGGCAGGACACAGACAGGCAGTCTAAGGCAGTATCTAGCTACAACATACAACATTCCAAAATAATGGAAACAGTTAGTAAATGAAGGATACAAAGAATATTGAAAGCAGATGCTTCCACACAGGTGTGGCTCATGAGTTAATTAAGCAATTAACATCCCATCATGCTTAAGGTCATGTATACAAATGCTGGGGAGGCCATTATTTTGGCTACCTTGGCTATGCTCCCATAGGATGACAATGCCCCCATCCACAGGGAACGAGTGGTCACTGAATGGTTTGATGAGCATCAAAGACCTAGTTTTCCACCACCATCAACAAAGCACCAAATTATGTAATGTTTCATGGAAGAATAGTGTCCCATCCCTCCAATAGGGTTCCTGACACTTGAAGCTGGTTTGGCTCGTGGTGGCCCAACGCCCTATTAAAACACTTTATGTTGGTGTTTCCTTTATTTTGGCAGTTACCTGTAGGTTACATCAATTGATGGGGAGTTACAGACAGCATAAAACCAACAAAGATTTACACAAATGACGTCTTAAAATATATTCCACATAGGATACCGGCACATTCCACATAGGCTACCGGTAGATTGATTTGTGCGTAAAGTAGCATGTGCAGAATGTGATATGGTTGTTTAGCTCTGGGGAGGAGTCCTGGGGGTTGGAGAGGGGCTTTTGATTCAGTCGCGCAGCCTCTGACATTATTGTATTACCCAGCCCATGCATGACTGAGAATGACTCATGCTCAGGCCTGCAGGAGTTTTGCATTTTACTGATTGCCCACTGCTGTCAGCACCTTCACTTACCTTGGGTCCATCATCACCAACAACCTGTCATTTGACGCCGAGCTCTGCAGCCTCACCGGAAAAGCAGCCACCACTTTTGGTAAATTAACATCTACAGTAGGGCAGGGGTATTCAAATCTAACCCTACAAGGTCCGGAGTACTGCTGGTTGTCTGTTCTACCTGATAAGTAATTGCAGTCACCTGGTGTCCCAGGTCTAAATATCTTCCTGATTAGAGTGGAAGAATGAAAAAAAGCAGTGGAACTGGCTTCGTGGTCCAGATTTTAATTTGAGGGATCTAGGGTATGGAACAACCACAAACTCACAGTCCACACAAAGGTACGGGTGTACAGAGCCTGTGTCACCAGCACGTTCCTGTATATGGTAGTGAAACCAGAACACCATAAGTACACCAAGAGCAGAGTCTAAACAACTTACACCTGCGCTGCCTGAGGTGAATACTGGGCATCACCTGGAAAGACAGGATCACGCATACATCCTGGTGAGAGCAGAGCTACCCAGTATGTACTCTCTTCTGAGGCAGTGACGTCCCCACTGGCTGGGTCACATCAGTTGGATGGAGGACAGACGAATCCCGAAGGACATTCTCTATGCAGAATAATTCAGCTACCTAACTGACGTTATTATTCGTATCCCAGAGCTGTTTGCTTGTCTAGGTAGAGCCTAATGTTAGCTAGCTAACATTCAACCTAGTTGGTTAGCTCCTAGCACTGTGGCATTGTTGGCACCGTGTTCATTGTTGTTTAACTAGCTAACGTTAGCTGGCTGGCTCATTAGCTAACGTTACTTGACGTGTGTACAACACTCGTTGAATATGGCCAGAGTCAGTAAATGTCTGACAAAAAAGCGTCATTAAATTGGTGCCAGCAGAGCTGGCTAGCGTCAAGTGTGAGCTCTGAACGCTCTGAGAGCGAAACGAGATGGGTGGGGCTAAAGCTTAAGAGGGTGTGAACGATGCTGAAGGCCATTTTCTCAAAAGTGAGTTTACAAGTAGACTCAAATCAAATCTAGTTTATTTTATATATAGCCCTTCGTACATCAGCTAATATCTCGAAGTGCTGTACAGAAACCCAGCCTAAAACCCCAAACAGCAAGCAATGCAGGTGTAGAAGCACGGTGGCTAGGAAAAACTCCCTAGAAAGGCCAAAACCTAGGAAGAAACCTAGAGAGGAACCAGGCTATGAGGGGTGGCCAGTCCTCTTCTGGCTGTGCCGGGTGGAGATTATAACAGAACATGGCCAAGATGTTCAAAATGTTCATAAATGACAAGCATGGTCAAATAATAATCAGGAATAAATGTCAGTTGGCTTTTCATAGCCGATCATTAAGAGTTGAAAACAGCAGGTCTGGGACAGGTAGGGGTTCCATAACCGCAGGCAGAACAGTTGAAACTGGAACAGCAGCAAGGCCAGGTGGACTGGGGACAGCAAGGAGTCATCATGCCCGGTAGTCCTGACGTATGGTCCTAGGGCTCAGGTCCTCCGAGAGAGAGAAAGAAAGAGAGAAGGAGAGAATTAGAGAGAGCCAAGATGTTCAAAATGTTCATAAATGACAAGCATGGTCAAATAATAATCAGGAATAAATGTCAGTTGGCTTTTCATAGCCGATCATTAAGAGTTTAAAACAGCAGGTCTGGGACAGGTAGGGGTTCCATAACCGCAGACAGAACAGTTGAAACTGGAACAGCAGCAAGGCCAGGTGGACTGGGGACAGCAAGGAGTCATCATGCCCGGTAGTCCTGAGGCATGGTCCTCGGGCTCAGGTCCTCCGAGAGAGAGAAAGAAAGAGAGAAGCAGAGAATTAGAGAGAGCATACTTAAATTCACACAGGACAAGACAGGAGAAGTACTCCAGATATAACCAACTGACCCTAGCCCCCCGACACAAACTACTGCAGCATAAATACTGGAGGCTGAGACAGGAGGGGTCAGGAGACACTGTGGCCCCATCTGATGATACCCCCGGACAGGGCCAAACAGGAAGGATATAACCCCACCCACTTTGCCAAAGCACAGCCCCCGCACCACTAGAGGGATATCTTCAACCACCAACTTACAATCCTGAGACAAGGCCGTGTATAGCTCACAAAGATCTCCACCACAGCACAAACCAAGAGGGGCATGAAAGAGCACCAGTAAGCCAGTGACTCAGCCCCTGTAATAGGGTTAGAGGCAGAGAATCCCAGTGGAGAGAGGGGAACCGGCCAGGCAGAGACAGCAAGGGCGGTTCGTTGCTCCAGAGCCTTTCCGTTCACCTTCACACTCCTGGGCCAGACTACACTCAATCATATGACCTACTGAAGAGATAAGTCTTCAGTAAAGACTTAAAGGTTGAGACCAAATCTGCATCTCTCACATGGGTAGGCAGACCATTCCATAAAAATGGAGATCTATAGGAGAAAGCCCTGCCTCCAGCTGTTTGCTTAGAAATTCTAGGGACAATTAGGAGGCCTGCGTCTTGTGACCGTAGCGTACGTGTAGGTATGTACGGCAGGACCAACTCGGAAAGATAGGTAGGAGCAAGCCCATGTAACGCTTTATAGGTTAACAGTAAAACCTTGAAATCAGCCCTTGCCTTAACAGGAAGCCAGTGTAGGGAAGCTAGCACTGGAGTAATATGATCAAATTTCTTGGTTCTAGTCAGGATTCTAGCAGCCGTATTTAGCACTAACTGAAGTTTATTTAGTGCTTTATCCGGGTAGCCGGAAAGTAGAGCATTGCAGTAGTCTAACCTAGAAGTAACAAATGCATGGATAAATTTTTCTGCATCATTTTTGGACAGAAAATTTCAGATTTTTGCAATGTTACGTAGATGGAAAAAAGCTGTCCTTGAAACAGTCTTGATATGTTCGTCAAAAGAGAGATCAGGGTTAAGAGTAACGCCGAGGTCCTTCACAGTTTTATTTGAGACGACTTTACAACCATCAAAATTAATTGTCAGATTTAACAGAAGATCTCTTTGTTTCTTGGGACCTAGAACAAGCATCTCTGTTTTGTCCGAGTTTAAAAGTAGAACGTTTTCAGCCATCCACTTCCTTATGTCTGAAACACAGGCTTCTAGCGAGGGCAATTTTGGGGCTTCACCATGTTTCATTGAAATGTACAGCTGTGTGTCATCCGCATAGCAGTGAAAGTTAACATTATGTTTTCGACATCCCCAAGAGGTAAAATATATAGTGAAAACAATAGTGGTCCTAAAACGGAACCTTGAGGAACACCGAAATGTACAGTTGATTTGTCGGAGGACAAACCATTCACAGAGACAAACTGATATCTTTCCGACAGATAAGATCTAAACCAGGCCAGAACTTGTCCGTGTAGACCAATTTGGGTTTCCAGTCTCTCCAAAAGAATGTGGTGATCGATGGTGTCAAAGGCAGCACTAAGGTCTAGTACAGGGGTGGGCAAACTTTTTGACTCGCGGGCCACAATGGGTTCTAAAATTTGACAGAGGGGCCGGGCCAGGAGCATTTGGAGGGAGTGTTTGGGCCGGATATACTAAAGCATTAAATGTAGTGTGTGCAAACCTCATAGCACAGTAAGAACACTACAACCCAATTTATTAACTGTCTTTCAAATGTGAAAAATAGCCCTTATCAGTTAATAAATTTGTCTCAAGGAATATGCAAGATATGGCATTTACATACTATTTCGCAGATACCGGGATGAGGAAATGTAAATAGATTAAAATAACATACGCACTGTGATTTATCAAGATTGCGTCTGTTTTTAATAAGTTTCAATCGAAGGTGCAAAGTTAAAGAAATCAACATTTATTGAAAAATGGAATCACTTTCAACATTCAAAACATATTATTACACAACGAAATACTCAAGCTCAATAATATCTACTTGTGTTAAACTCCGCAAAATCATGGATGGATTGTCCTGACCGCGCGCTCTACAAACTCGCCACGGACGCCCTCGCCTTCACGCGCAAACAGTACACGTGTATCGTTGCCAAGCACACAGACATAGGCTGTATTAAATATCCTACCTGCAGCTGAAAATTTTAATTTAAATTAAGAGCGATGTGCGGCATGTTAATAAAGCTACTGTACCGCTGCTGTGCGTAAATGCGCATTGCTCTTAATTAAAAGACGCACTTCCAAACTTTCCATATGCATTTTTTCATAACACAGCAGAAAAACTCACCATTTCAGTGGGAACAGTGTTGTTGGTCTCCCTTTTTTGCCAGTGCATCAAAGTCTGGAGTTAGTTTTGTTGTGGCAATTCTCGCTTAATGGTGACGTGAAACGAAGTGAAAATTAAAGTGAAATAAAGAGAAATACGCGCCACTCCAACAACGGTCAATGTGTTTTGAGTGCGCCATCTATTAGGGAAACGTGGGCATTGCAGGGAAAGGGGGAAAAAAGGAGGTTTTTACTATAATTTGGACAAGTTCGGCGGGCCGGATTAAAAAGCCTAACGGGCCGGCCGTATGTGGCCCGCGGGCCGTAGTTTGCCCATGTCTGGTCTAGTAGCACGGGGACAGATGCAGAGCCTCGGTCTGACGCCATTAAAAGGTCATTTACCACCTTCACAAGTGCAGTCTCAGTGCTATGATGGGGTCTAAAACCAGACTGAAGCATTTCGTATACATTGTTTGTCTTCAGGAAGGCAGTGAGTTGCTGCGCAACAGCTTTTTCTAGAAGTTTTGAGAGGAATGGAAGATTCGATATAGGCCGATAGTTTTTTATATTTTCTGGGTCAAGGTTTGGCTTTTTCAAGAGAGGCTTTATTACTGCCACTTTTAGTGAGTTTGGTACACATCCGGTGGATAGAGAGTCGTTTATTATGTTCAACATAGGAGGGCCAAGCACATGAAGCAGCTCTTTCAGTAGTTTAGTTGGAATAGGATCCAGTATGCAGCTTGAAGGTTTAGAGGCCATGATTATTTTCATCATTGTGTCAAGAGATATAGTACTAAAACACTTAAGTGTCTCTCCCGATCCCAGGCCCTGGCAGAGCTGTGCAGATCCAGGACAGCTAAGCCCTGGAGGAATACACAGATTTAAAGAGGAGTCCGTAATTTGCTTTCTAATGATCATGATCTTTTCCTCAAAGAAGTTCATGAATTTATTACTGCTGAAGTGAAAGCCATCCTCTCTTGGGGAATGCTGCTTTTTAGTTAGCTTTGCAACAGTATCAAAAATAAATTTTGGATTGTTCTTATTTTCCTCAATTAAGTTGGAAAAGTAGGATGATCGAGCAGCAGTGAGGGCTCTTCGATACTGCACGGTACTGTCTTTCCAAGCTAGTCGGAAGACTTCCAGTTTGGTGTGGCGCCATTTCCGTTCCAATTTTCTGGAAGCTTGCTTCAGAGCTCGGGTATTTTCTGTATACCAGGGAGCTAGTTTCTTATGACAAATGTTTTTCGTTTTTAGGGGTGCAACTGCATCTAGGGTATTGCGCAAGGTTAAATTGAGTTCCTCAGTTAGGTGATTAACTGATTTTTGTCCTCTGACGTCCTTGGGTAGGCAGAAGGAGTCTGGAAGGGCATCAAGGAATTTTTGTGTTGTCTGAGAATTTATAGCACGGCTTTTGATGCTCCTTGGTTGGGGTCTGAGCAGATTATTTGTTGTGATTGCAAACGTAATAAAATGGTGGTCCGATAGTCCAGGATTATGAGGAAAAACATTAAGATCTACAACATTTATTCCATGGGACAAAACTAGGTCCAGAGTATGACTGTGGCAGTGAGTAGGTCCAGGGACATGTTGGACAAAACCCACTGAGTCGATGATGGCTCCGAAGCCCTTTGGAGTGGGTCTGTGGACTTTTCCATATGAATATTAAAATCACCAAAGATTAGAATATTATCTGAAATGACTACAAGGTCCGATAGGAATTCAGGGAACTCAGAGAGGAACGCTGTATATGGCCCAGGAGGCCTGTAAACAGTAGCTATAAAAAGTGATTGAGTAGGCTGCATAGATTTCATGACTAGAAGCTCAAAAGACGAAAACGTCATTTTTTTTTTGTAAATTGAAATTTGCTATCGTAAATGTTAGCAACACCTCCGCCTTTGCGGGATGCACGGGGGATATGGTCACTAGTGTAACCAGGAGGTGAGGCCTCATTTAACACAGTAAATTCATCAGGCTTAAGCCATGTTTCAGTCAGGCCAATCACATCAAGATTATGATCAGTGATTAGTTCATTGACTATAACTGCCTTTGAAGTGAGGGATCTAACATTAAGTAACCCTATTTAGAGATGTGAGGTATCACGATCTCTTTCAATAATGGCAGGAATGGAGGAGGTCTTTATCCTAATGAGATTGCTAAGGCGAACACCGCCATGTTTAGTTTTGCCCAACCTAGGTCGAGGCACAGACACAGTCTCAATGGGGATGGCTGAGCTGACTACACTGACCATGCTAGTGGCAGACTCCACTAAGCTGGCAGGTTGGCTAACAGCCTGCTGCCTGGCCTGCACCCTATTTCATTGTGGAGCTAGAGGAGTTAGAGCCCTGTCTATGTTGGTAGATAAGATGAGAGCACCCCTCCAGCTAGGATGGAGTCCGTCACTCCTCAGCAGGTCAGGCTTGGTCCTGTTTGTGGGTGAGTCCCAGAAAGAGGGCCAATTATCTACAAATTCTATCTTTTGGGAGGGGCAGAAAACAGTTTTCAACCAGCGATTGAGTTGTGAGACTCTGCTGTAGAGCTCATCACTCCCCCTAACTGGGAGGGGGCCAGAGACAATTACTCGATGCCGACACATCTTTCTAGCTGATTTACACGCTGAAGCTATGTTGTGCTTGGTGACCTCTGACTGTTTCATCCTAACATCGTTGGTGCCGACGTGGATAACAATATCTCTATACTCTCTACACTCGCCAGTTTTAGCTTTAGCCAGCACCATCTTCAGATTAGCCTTAACGTCGGTAGCCCTGCCCCCTGGTAAACAGTGTATGATCGCTGGGTGATTCGTTTTAAGTCTAATACTGCGGGTAATGGAGTCGCCATTGACTAGGGTTTTCAATTTGTCAGAGCTAATGGTGGGAGCCTTCGGCGTCTCAGACCCCGTAACGGGAGGAGTAGAGACAAGAGAAGACTCGGCCTCAGACTCCGACTCGCTACTTAATGGGGAAAACCGGTTGAAAGTTTCTGTCGGCTGAATGAGCGACACCAGTTGAGCATTCCTACAGCATTTCCCTCCAGAAGCCATGAGAAAGTTGTCCGGCTGTGGGGACTGTGCGGGGGGAATTATACTACTATCTGTACTTACTGGTGGCACAGACGCTGTTTCATCCTTTCCTACACTGAAATTACCCTTGCCTAACGATTGCGTCTGAAGCTGGGCTTGCAGCACAGCTATTCTCGCCGTAAGGTTCGTTCTCCTGTATAATATGAGTACAGCGACTGCAATTAGAAGACATCATGTTAATGTTACTACTTAGCTTCGGCTGTTGAAGGTGCTGACGAACCATGTCCAGATAAAGCGTCCGGAGTGAAAAAGTTGAATGAGGGAAAAAAGTTGTGATGGAAAAACTAAAAATATAAACGGTAATTAAAAAGGAAAAGGAAAAAAAAAACATAAAGTTGTCAGCTAGCAAAGTAAGGTTGGCAACAAAACGCACAGCAACAAAACGCACAGCAACACGTCTGCAAATTCAAGAGACCAACTTTCAAAGCAGAATTACTTTCCCATTGTTCCTCAAATGCAGTGTATGATATACCATTTTGTAGCTCTGAGTCTCTACTTTTATCCTATGTAAAAAACACTATTTCAAATTTTGCTACATAAGACCGAATCCAGGTGGTGTCACAATTGTCATCTGGAAAGAGACCAATTGGCCACCCACAGATACGCTACTTTTTTTTTGAATGTTTTGGGGATGTTATCATCTTAATAAGTAGAACTTAATGGGAATCTTAGATAATGTTCTGGGAATATTTCCAATTTGCTGCGTACTTTCCTCCACTTGAATCAACAACTTGAAGTAGCCTAATCTGAAATGGTTTAAGACTGATCAGAAAGTGCCTTTGAAGCAGAATTCCACTACCTTCAGATGTTAGAAACATGTGATGTAACTCTATATTAAAGGTTGACTTCAAAATGACAGAAAATACCTTTGCTCTACCTACAGCGCTGTACCTAACTTGTTCTGTCTGCAATTCAACACTATCTACTAATTACAGCTCTGTGGCATATGCATGTGCTCACTGGCAAACAAGGAAGTCCCATGAGTAAAAAAAAGAATGTGAGTCCACTCTTACATAATGATGAATTCTGAAAAGGTTTTATAGCCTTTTGAGGGTGATGGTTTGATCCTTCCCCCGCCTGACAGTATGACTGTTTGTGTCCAGTTAGTCATTGTCAACCATAGTGTCTGTGTCCCGAATGGAACCTTTTCCCTATAGTGTACTAATTTTGAGCAGGGACCATAGGGCTCTGGTTAAATGATTTAGTGCACTAGGCCTATATAGGGAATATGGTGCCATTTGGGACACAAACATTGTTTGGTAACATCTATTTACAGCTCTGCCTTACAACATGCTGATGATGTCTTGCGTCATTCAGTCGGTTGAGTGACATTTATTTAACTGGATTCTCTGTTGTCTTTCTGTTGCTCTAGGGCCAAAGGTAGACTATTAATCATCAATGTAGTCAATGCTGCAATGTACAGCCATTGATTAGCCTCCATTATAATCAGACTACACTTCTCTCATTGATGTCTAAGACTGTGTCCTTAAATCAATTTCTCCATGGTGACAACTCAAGTGTCAAATATGTCTTCTGTTCAGGATTAGATTGATGAAATTCGAAGTGGCTCCTTTTTTGCCTTGTTTGTGCATGAATAGTGCAGGATTAGTGGTTTGTTTTACGCACCATTTATTCAAGGTGTGATCAAATACTGCAAATCTCACCCCGCCTACAAGACTCACACTTCCAGTGTGCAGGACTCCACCAGGATGTGGCCTATGGTTCTGGGTCTAACATAGAGTTGGGTGGAAATAGAGAGTTTATTGGCTCTTGACCATTAGATACAGTAAGGATAGTAACTGATTATAATAGAGAAAAGTATTATCATTCAGCTCACAGTGCACACAATTTAATTCACTGCTTCCTCTGTCCTGTTTTTGCCTTTTTTTCCACGAATAGTGAACCCTTTACCTTGTTTGTAATGCACTTTGTTATGACACCTCTCGTGATGTCAAACACTGACACATCTGATCCGTCTTACCCATCATCACTAGGGAGCTGGAACGGCAAGTGCTTTGACATTCTACACGGTCCAGGGTTGCCTCCCACGATGCCTGGCTGCCACATGGCAGGTTATTTATAGTTTGATGACGCAGGTGTCTCACATCACCACCTGTTGGACCCTTCGCTGGAGCTGCCTCTGCACAGCTGCCAAACGACCGAGGATGTTGTTGCCACGGAAACTGGATTATGTTGACATCAAGGCCTTTTAAATTGTTGTCCATGGAGACAAAATCCATGGTCCCTCAACATGCAGGACATGGTTATCATCCTCCCATAGCTTCAATGAGTCACTACACAGCAGCCAGCCCAGGTGAGGGAAATTTTGTAGCTGGAAAAAAGTCTAGCCGCCTGTCATGTGTGTCATCATCCACACACACACACACACAAACAAGCACGAGCACATACGAGCCCACATAGTTATTCTAAGGGGAAATTAAGTGTGTGTGTTTCTTCAATGCATGACTTAATGAACACATGACAATAAACAAATCTCAATCAGCAAACAAACTTTATAATGTCATTAAAATTGCTCAGATGCTATAATTACCATTAAACCTGGCAGAGTCGAAGGAGATTGGGTGTGGGTATGTGGCTTGTGTAAAACTACTGTCTGAGAACACGAGAGACATAATCAGTTTTACCATTGGGTAAGAGACCATGCTGACTACCTCTTATGTTATTCATTAGTCATCAGCACAAGACATTGCAAATAGTCAGCTGCATTGCAAAAAGTTATGTGCATTAACCAAACATGAGTTTCAGTAGAGACTCATGTTTGACTCTGTTTCTTATGTAGTATATTGCCGTGTAAGGCACAATACAAGGAAAATTGCAGTCTAATTCAGTTTTGAGTTCATGATTCATTACCACACTCCATTCTAAAACCGAAACATAATACAGACAGTACATACAGTATGTGAAAACATCAAAGACACACAAAGTCTACACAGCATTTATACTGAGTGTACAAAACATTAGGAACATCTGATCTTTCTATGACATAGACTGACCAGGTGAATGCTATGATCCCTTATTGATAATCCACTTCAATCACTGTAAAGGAAGGGAAGGAGACAGGTTAAATAAGGATTTTTAAGCTTTGAGACAATTGAGAGATGGATTGTGTATGTGTGCCACTCAGAGCGTGAATGGGAAAGACAAAATATTTATGTGCCTTTGAATAGGGTAGTAGGTGCCAGGTGCATGCTGTTGGGTTTTTCACGCTCAACAGTTTCCCGTGAGTATCTAGAATGGTCCACCACCCAAAGGACATCCAGCCAACTTGACACAATTGTGGGAAGCATCGGAGTCAAGATGGGTCATTATCCTTGTAGAGTCCATGCCCCAATGAATTGAGGCTGTTCTGAGGACAAAAGGGGGTGCAACTAAATATTAGGAAGGTGCTCCTAATGTTTTGTACACTCAGTGTATATTCAAGATACTGCCGTCATTTGTTTCTCACATTTTGAAATACAGATGTGCCTATACATTACATACTGAGATGAGGAGTTTTCAACAGCATTATTCCTGCCAGAAACCCTTTGTTTTGCATAATGTGACATAATTTCTGGTTTTGTCTGCAAGATTTGCATGCTATTTTAATCCTGAAGAGTCTACTGACACACCTGTGCGTCAATCTACAATCTAAGTAACATAATAAAAAAATCCTTATCAAAATCTGGCAGTTTAAGCTAGAGTTATCATGGGCTGCGTCTCAATTCACCACATCCACCTATGTCAGCCTTCCATATCTACGGTGGAAGGTGGTGTCATGACGTGGCCCTTTTTGGGTATAGATAGTGGCTTCTCCCTCTCTCTCTTACACATAGGTTCTGTTATCTCAGGTTGTAAATTCCTGGAGGAGACTCTCTCCCCCTGGCCATGCAGAAAGAGACACATAGAGAGAATAAAGGATTTCACATGGCGAACTCCTAAATCCCCCAAATGAGGATTTGATACAAAATGTCCACTTGTGAGAAGGTGGGAATGGTCCGTGGACACTCAAGGGACAGGTTTGACGAGTGTGTTTCATTTGGTGACCTCAGAGAGGACAGGAAACACACATAACTATATCTCTGAATATGTACAGTACATTTCTCAATTATGGGGTTTGCATCTAATTCTTGTATAAAATGAATGAGTAAAGATGAAACTATTTGTGAAATGATGTAAGGTGCTGTTAAACCTTTAATGAAAGAGAATTGTATTCCCTTTAAAGTTTAACTAAGTCATTGGCCCGTCCCCGTGAGCACAGACATGATCTGGCGTCATGGATACTGTTACGAATAAAAACCCCTCCTGAGGAAATCCTCTTCAGACCATGTGTACCTCGGTCAGCTGAGGGGGCAAAGGTTTGAGTAGAGACCACAAAAACTTCAGTTGCAATGGTTGTTGAATTCCTAACCATACCACGTGGAGCATTGGCTACACGGTGGAAATGGTTAAACTCTGAGACTATCGATCCCGACAGAATAAGAGCAAATCTTAGATACTAATTACTCGTCTGCAGCTAGAAATTATGTCAACCTGGGATGCGAAGACCGACAACTGACGAAACATCTATTCTATGAGAATATTTCTGAATGGTACTTTGAAGTATCCATTCTAAACACGAAAGACTGATCTTCAGGAAAGCAGAGAGAGAGAGGCGATGATGAACTGACTCCCAAACAGAAGGACTGACGTTTCCAACAGAGATCACGACGACACACTGGGCGTAAATATATATTGATTGAAATTATTCAAAGCAAAGGATTAGCATTTCAATTAATATAATTATCAACTGTATACTGTACTCCTTTTGTTCTTTCCCGCCTTTCTGTCCACACCCATTTCCCTTTGTCCACCAAGCAGTCATATCGGCTTAGCCCACTAGGGAACCTCCTCTATCATTTCCTTGTAACCATATCTACTGTGTTGTTTGTTTATGCATTTCTGTGATTATTTAGTTAGTTAGTAAATAAATGATTAAGACAATTGATGGATGGATGATTCATAGTAAAGGCTGGGTTCGTGCGGATAACCAACAATTTACGACGTTTGGAATGAGACTAACGTGAGGTAAAGAATAATTCATTATTTAGAAGACTAATTGATCAAATATTAAAATATCTGATTAATTAGAAGACTAATTAATCAGATATTTAAAGAGTTATATTAGGAAAATTATAACTTTGTAATCTGAAGATTTTCCTTTGTGCACCGACTTCCTAGTTAATTACATTTACATGATTAGTTTAATCATGTAATAATAATTACAGAGAATTGATTTTATAAAATAACTGTCTTCACTTTAATGATGCCAAAGAAACGACAGTGGCCAAGGTAAAGCGGCGTTCGTCAGACCACGAAAACGTCTGTAAAACCGAACGGTTTGGCCTACATACTATGATGGTGTTCTCCGTTTTGCTCAACGACCCCCACAAGTGTCGTGGAACTCGTCTGCAGCCTGTAATGCTGACACTTTGTAGCTTCCGAATAGTTTCAGCTACAAACTGTTGTTCTCCGTTTTGCTCTACGACCCCCACAAGTGTCATGGGACTCGTCTGAAGGTAACCCATACAAATGAATGGAAGTATATGGAGGTAGTTTTGTGCCAACAAAAATAAGGGGTTAGATATGTGTAAAAACAAATAAAAAAACATTTCAAAACCTTATTCCTTATGATTTTTTATGCAGTCTTTTTTTTGCCATTCATGAATGTGTTATTGAATGCATTTCTATGGGCTATAGCAGTAAAGGCCAAATTCAATATTTTATGAAATAATCTTTTAATATTCGTTTTTGTTATACCTAAAGGGGTCCCCCCGTCCCCTGGCTTTGACTTTTAGAGGATTAGTGACATTCCAAAGAATAAAAGTATACTTTGTATTCTATGTTATTTTACGAATTAAGGGAACAACATGTTCTTTAGATGAAGAAGGGGAGTGGAAACAGGTGGTGATACTGTATCAGAAAGTATATAGAAAAGTGCAGCAGAAAGCTGTATGTGAATGATAGCTTTCCACATAACGGTTATCTTTGACTTCCAACATTAATGAAATCAAAACAAAACACACTCACAAGTGCCACGTACAGCAAATAGACTTCTTCTGATACGCTTGTGGATATTTTCCATTAGTTGACTCAGACAACAGCAAAATGATTACATTTCTCCCCATATCACATAATGTCACTCATTATTGATAATGGAAACTTGAAAGCTGTGTGCGCTTGGAAAACAGAACATTTGTTTCATATTCAACAGTTTCCTATTATGTATTGTTTATGTAGTTTAAGCATCAGTAGGCTTAGCCCATGCTTTTTGCTTTGCAAGTCTTAGCTTTTGCACCTCAAGGTAAACAACATAATCAAAAGGCAATACATTCTCATAAAATGTTGCACAGTAACTATATGCTTGTGATATTATTGTTATGGTATGCTTTGACAAATAGTCAACATTCGGCTAGTTTAGAGATTATGTGAACGAAAACGAGGATGACAAATATTGTGAGTAGGCCTACAGTGCATTCGGAAAGTATTCAAACCCCTTGTCTTTTTCCACATTTTGTTACATTACTGCCTTATTCTCAAATTGATTAAATACATGTTTTTCCTCACAATACCTAATAATTTATTATATCAAATAAAAAAAGATATACAGTACAACAGTTTGGACACACCTACTCATTATAGGGTATTTCTTTGTTTGTACTATTTTCTAAATTGTAGAATAATAGTGAAGACATCACAACTATGAAAAAACACATATGGAATCATGTAGTAACCAAAAAAGTGTTAGAAAAATCTAAAATATATGTTGATTTGTTTAAGTAGCCACCCTTTGCCTTGATGACAGCTTTTCACCTTCTTGGCATTCTCTCAACCAGCTTCACCTAGAATGCTTTTCCAACAGTCTTCCCACATATGTTGTGCAGAGTACCAAAACATTTCTGAATCATTGAAGGTCCCCAAGAACACAGTTCTTGGCGACCTTCATTATTCTTAAATGGAAGAAGTTTAGAAACCACCGGAGCAAATTACAGAGAAAAACCTGCTCCAGAGCGCGCAGGACCTCAGACTGGGGTGAAGGATCACCTTCCAACAGGACAACAACCTTAAGCACACAGCCAAGACAACACAGCCAGTGGCCCAGCCAGAGCCTGGACTTGAACCCGATCGAACATCTCTGGAGAGACCTGAAAATAGGGGTGCAGCGACGCTCCCCATCCAACCTGACAGAGCTTAAGAGGATCTGCAGAGAATAATGGGAGAAACTCCCAAATACAGGTGTGCCAGTGTAACGGATGTGAAATGGCTGGTTTTGAGCCCGGGTATGGGCGAGGGGACGGACGTAAAGTTAAACTGTTACATTGATGCTGTTGACCCGGATCACTGGTTGCTGCGGAAAAGGAGGAGGTTGAAGGGGGGTGAGTGTAACGGATGTGAAATGGCTAGCTAGTTAGCGGTGGTGCGCGCTAATAGCCTTTCAATCGGTTACGTCACTTGCTCTGAGACCTTGAAGTAGTGGTTCCCCTTGCTCTGCAAGGGCCGTGGCTTTTGTGGAGCGATGGGTAACGATGCTTCGTGTGTGACTGTTGTTGATGTGTGCAGAGGGTCCCTGGTTCACGCCCGGGTCGGGGCGAGGGGACGGACTAAAGTTAAACTGTTACACCAAGCTTGTAGCATGATGCCTTTTAGAAGACTCGAGGCTGTAATCACTGCCAAAGGTGCTTAAACAAAGTACTGAGTAATAAAGTGTGAATACTTATGTAAATGTGATATTTCAAAAATATTTGAAATGTGATATTTGAAAAAAATCTAAAAACCTGTTTTTGCTTTGTCATTATGGGATATTGTGTGTAGATTGAAAAAAGAAATAATAATAATAATTTTCATCGATTTTAGAATAAGGCTGTAATAAAATGTGGAAAAAGTCAAGGGGTCTCAATACTTTCCAAATGCACTGTATGATGACCATAATATATGTAGAACTCTGAGGCATTGGCAACTAAACAATTTGACATATGTTTAGAAGGATGGTAAGTGAACAACAACTTATTTTATTGTAAATTGTAACTGATCTACTGACTAGTTATTTATGATGCAAGTTGATTTGCAGATTAGTTGGTCTCGACTCGAGTTTAATGTCAGCTGCAATAGAGCTTGCCAGCTTTTAGTCCTAAAAAACGGAAATGAGTTACCTCTGGTTTGTTCAGCGATTCATATGGTGGAAATGAATGGGGAAAGAATAGGGTTTTGTGTTAAATGCCAAACATACAGTCTGAGGTTAACACAGGCTTAGCAGATCTTATATGTTTTGTTCTATGAGATAATATCAGTCCGTTAACATGACCTTTATGAATTATGAAGCCTTTTATGTGCTTTATGTGCTTTTTTTATTACATGAATACTTAAAAATTCAGAAACAGTGACATTAGCTGATGAAGATTATCTCATAGGACTCAATGTACATGATCTCCTCAGCCTGTGTTTACAACATACCTTATGTTCTGCGTTTATCCAACAACCCTACAAAAATGCATTTGTCTTACGAACCATGGCAGAGTGGGTGCTTTCACAAATACTCTATTGCTCTCAATGTCGAACGCGCCCAATGTCTTGGAGGATATCAGTGAGTATGGAAAGGGGTGGAGGCTCTGGAAATGCGTCACTATTACACAGGTTGTGCCAAACTATTTTCTCTGCACTGACTGGTGGCACTCGCAACAAGGCAAGGTCTTGATAATTAATGAGTGAAAAAAATAAAATCTGAGCCTCTATGCAAATGAGGAGCCTTTATAGACCTTGGATGAGCTTTTGGGATAACGATTCGCTGCAAACTTGTGACCGATCAGCTTAACATCTGTGGATAAAGAGTTAAGCGTGTCTTGCATTTCAAACTTCAAGTATCTGACAGCAATCACATCTTCATTACCTTGCTGAATGAGGAAACGGATACTGAACATTTGTAGGCTATTGGAATTTACCACGATTGACCAAACTCATCCATTCATTATTCCCCCCTGCATTTTTAAGACGCACACCTCAACCGATTGATCCGGGAGTGATACAGCAAGATTAGACTACCGCATTCATTCCAATATATTTTTACACTCTGTTCAGTGCCACATCGCCATGTCAAGCGATACGTCGGATCAGAGTAGGCGGTTCTGTGTGCTGTCTTGGGATCAAGTGCATCGTTTGAACTCAATCCTCAGAGAAGCAATCCCGATTCACGGCCGCGGAAATTTCCCTACACTCTCTGTACAACCCCGGCAGATCGTTCAGGTAAAGCGCGTGCGCCACAACTTCCATACTGAGTATATGCTGTCTACTCTGAATCGCTTCATGTTTTGTGATGTTAGTATGCATGTGCTTTGTTGCAAATAAAATGTCCCTATGGCATATTAAAGTAGTCTATTCGCCTATATTCTATTGAGTGATGGAGCCATGTCTCTGACCGACCTGGTCTCAGAGGATGTTGTATTATTCTGTATGTCAATCCGAGATACTCATTTAGTAGGATGTGTTACCTTTCGTATGGTATGTATTAATTTGTGGATGTCCATCACTCATTTTGTATGATACGAATTTGCAAAAAGTACAATATGTTACGAATTTGCGAAGTTTATGAGATTACGAATTCTAGCTAGAAGCTAACATCAATTAGGCTAGGGGTTAGGGCAGGGGTGGGCAAACTTTTTGACTCGCGGGCCACAATGGGTTCTAAAATTTGACAGAGGGGCCGGGCCAGGAGCATTTGGAGGGAGTGTTTGGGCCGGATATACTAAAGCATTAAATGTAGTGTGTGCAAACTTCATAGCACAGTAAGAACACTACAACCCAATTTATTAACTGTCTTTCAAATGTGAAAAATAGCCCTTATCAGTTAATAAATTTGTCTCAAGGAATATGCAAGATATGGCATTTACATACTATTTCGCAGATACCGGGATGAGGAAATGTAAATAGATTAAAATAACATACGCACTGTGATTTATCAAGATTGCGTCTGTTTTTAATAAGTTTCAATCGAAGGTGCAAAGTTAAAGAAATCAACATTTATTGAAAAATGGAATCACTTTCAACATTCAAAACATATTATTACACAACGAAATACTCAAGCTCAATAATATCTACTTGTGTTAAACTCCGCAAAATCATGGATGGATTGTCCTGACCGCGCGCTCTACAAACTCGCCACGGACGCCCTCGCCTTCACGCGCAAACAGTACACGTGTATCGTTGCCAAGCACACAGACATAGGCTGTATTAAATATCCTACCTGCAGCTGAAAATTTAAATTTAAATTAAGAGCGATGTGCGGCGTGTTAATAAAGCTACTGTACCGCTGCTGTGCGTAAATGCGCATTGCTCTTAATTAAAAGACGCACTTCCAAACTTTCCATATGCATTTTTTCATAACACAGCAGAAAAACTCACCATTTCAGTGGGAACAGTGTTGTTGGTCTCCCTTTTTTGCTAGTGCATCAAAGTCTGGAGTTAGTTTTGTTGTGGCAATTCTCGCTTAATGGTGACGTGAAACGAAGTGAAAATTAAAGTGAAATAAAGAGAAATACGCGCCACTCCAACAACGGTCAATGTGTTTTGAGTGCGCCATCTATTGGGGAAACGTGGGCATTGCAGGGAAAGGGGAAAAAAAGGAGGTTTTTACTATAATTTGGACAAGTTCGGCGGGCCGGATTAAAAAGCCTAACGGGCCGTATGTGGCCCGCGGGCCGTAGTTTGCCCATGTCTGGGTTAGGGTTACGTTTAGGTTAAAGGGTTAGGGTTAGCAAAAATGGTAAGTGGAAGGGTTAGCTAACATGCGAAGTAGCTAAAAAGTAGTAAGTAGCTAAAGTTGCTAAAATGCTGAAGTTGTCCGTGATAAGATTTGCACTCTCAACCTTTGGGTTGCTCGACGTTTGCGTTTATATGCCCACTATCCACCCCGACCAACCACCCAACATTAGTTTTTGCCATATGTTACGTTTGGCTACTTATCATACCAAGTTGAGTACCTCGGATTTAAATGTACTATATTACGTCTAGTCTGAGACCAAACTAATGCCTATCATACATATCTCTTCACTGTCATTCTCTAGTTCAGGTCAAAGTGTGAGCTCCAACCCTGCCCCATATAGGACCTTTACTGTTGACGTCCACTCTGTTCAGTAGGTGTTAACCCAGTACTTAACAATAGCCATTGCGTTAACTCTTTGCAACAATTTTGATTACTGTAACTGTATTTAGAGAAAAGTAGCCTACAGCAATGTGCTGATTCATACAGTTAGTTAACAAAACAGGTCGCTTGATTTACCTTGCTGCTACAGCTTATGTTGTGCCATCAAATCTCAAATCTCTGTCATCAAATCCCTTTGTCATCATTTACATTTACGTCATTTAGCAGACGCTCTTATCCAGAGCGACTTACAAATTGGAAAGTTCATACATATTCATCCTGGTCCCCCCGTGGGGAATGAACCCACAACCCTGGCGTTGCAAGCGCCATGCTCTACCAACTGAGCCACACAGGACCGGTCATCAGTCACCATATATTAATTACCACTGATAAGTCACATTTTGACTGGAAGTGTTTTGCATCATAATGGGTCTGTTTCTAATATCCGTCCAGATGAGAGTTTTGATATACTCCACTTTTCTGATATGCATATTGAAAATACCTTTCCAATTGACGGTGGCAGAAGGCTCCGTAATTTTGTATCATTAGAGAACAGTGGAGATCAGTGCCAATTAAGATAAGGGAGGACGATTTTTGTTTTCATGAGCATATTTCAGCATATTGGATGACTCATTCATATTCCATTCATATTCCATTCACCCAGTTCAATGTAACAGCGATACGTTTAGGCTACTATTTGATACTCAAATTTTCTCTATACCCATCATGAGGTTGCTACAACCTAGCCTATAAAGGAAAGTTTACAACGTAGGTGCACACAGGTCGAGAGACAAATTTGAGTCACAGACAGTGACACATGGACAGACAATGAAATGAAATACCGTTGTGCACACTCTTTCCTGCATCTATCTTATATAGTGTGTAATCATTAATCCAACAGTTGCAAACGAGAGTTTCTATTGGACAAATTCAGGTATGTTTATCCCCGTTTTGTTCCGTTTAAGAAACTTTTTCAACAGAATCAGCGGAATGAATACACCCCTGAAACACAGTTCACTTTCATAGCAGCCACTTTGTCTTCCTTGTTGCATCTATGCGCTCTACTCCTCTCACCTCTTCCCTTCGCTTGTGGACTTCAATGCACAACGGATCAGGTGAAAACTTTTCCAAGCCAAACTGCTACACACAGCCTACATCGTTGTCACCATATTAGCTAAAGAGACGTCATAGTCAGCATATCATAGTGTCCCACCTCGAGCGTCCCACCTCGACAACAGCCAGTGAAATTGCAGGGCGCCAAATTCAAAACGACATAAATCCCATAATTAAAATTCCTCAAACATACAAGTATTATACACCATTTTAAAGAAAAACTTATTGTAAATCCAACCACGTTGTCCGATTTCAAAAAGGCTTTATCGCAGTAAAGCACACCATGCGATTATGTTAGGTCAGCAGCTAGTCACAGAAAACCATACAGTCAATTTTCCAGCCAAAGAGAGGAGTCACAAAAAGCAGAAATAGAGATAAAATTAATCACTAAGCTTTGATGATCTTCATCAGATGGCACTCATAGGATTTCATGTTACACAATACATGTATGTTTTTTTCGATAAAGTTCATATTTATATCCATTTATCTCAGTTTACATTAGCATGTTATGTTCAGAAATGCATTATCTCAAACAAACATCCGGTGAAAGTGCAGAGAGCCACATCAAATTACAGAAATACTCATCATAAACATTGATAAACGATACAAGTGTTAAACATACGAATACAGATAAACTTATTCTTAATACAACCGCTGTGTCAGATTTCAAAAAGACTTTACGGCGAAAGCACACTTTGCGATTATGTTAGGTCTGCGCCTAGCCACAGAAAAACATACAGCCATTTTCCTACCAAGGAGAGATGTCACAAAAGTAAGAAATAGCATTAAAATGAATCACTTACCTTTGATGATCTTCATCTGGTGGCACTCCCAGGTCTCCATGTTAGACAATAAATGTTAGTTTTGTTCGATAATGTCCCTCTTTATGACCAAAAGCCTCCTTTTTGTTTGCGTGTTTTGTCCAGTAATCCGAATGCTCAAGTCCAGACGAAAAGTTTTTTAAAAGTACAATAAAAGTTAGTAGAAACATGCCAAACGATGTTTAAAATCAATCCTCCGGTTGTTTTTGTCATAAATAATCAATAATATTTCAACCGGACAAAAGCTTCGTCAATAGAAAAAGAGAAACAAGAAAGGCGTGTTCCCGATCCGGCGCAGGACTCATGGCTGGAAATTTCCACTGGCCACTGATTGAAAGTGCTGTATCGCCCTCATTTTTCAGAGTAAAAGCCTGAAACAATTCCTAAAGACTGGCCACATATAGAGGAAGCCACAGAGCTCGTGAACTGGGTCCTAAGTCTTTGTATGGTGGATAGGCTTTCAATGGAAAAACAGCCTTTCAAAATAATAGTACTTCCTGGTTGGATTTTCCTCGGGTTTTCACCTGCCATATCAGTTCTGTTATACTCAGACATTATTTTAACAGTTTTGGAAACTTTAGAGTGTTTTCTATCCAAATCTACTAATTATATGCATATCCTAGCTTCTGGGCCTGAGTAGCAGGCAGTTTAATTTGGGCACGCTTTTCATCCAAAATTCCGAATGCTGCCCCCTACCCTAGTGAAGTTAACTAGCTAGCTGCATTTGCTAAGTAAGTGAAACTGAAAGTGGAAAAAAAGAATCTTTCCCTATTTCTCTTTCGCTTCTCCTTCATTTTGGAAGAAATTAATTTGTTCAACTATTTTCTTTCTCTCTCTTTGAGTCAACTACTCACCACATTCCATACACTACAGTGCTAGCTAGCTGTAGTTTATGCTTTCAGTACTAGATTCATTCTTTGATACTTGACTGGGTGGACAACATGTCCGTTCATGCTGGAGGACGTCATCCGGAAGTTGTCATAATTACTGTGTAAGTCTATGGAAGGGGTTGAGAACCATGAGCATCCTAGGTTTAGTATTGAAGTCAATGTACCCAGAGGAGGACAGAAGATGGCTGTACTCCGGGTATATCATGGTGCTACACTACAGAGTGCTGTTGAGGCTACTGTAGCCCTTCTTTGCAAAATAGTGTGTTTTAATTATTTGGTGACGTGATTATATTTAGTATAATTTTATCTAAAAAGGATCACTTTTTAACTGTTTTACCATTTACATTTTTATGAAATTGACTGAGGAGGATGGTCCTCCCCTTCCTCCTCTGAGGAGCTTCCAATGTTAGAGATCTTGTGCTCTTGATAGTTTTAGGACCCCTGAGTGGTAGTTGGACCTCTGATTTCAAAGGTTCCCTTATTGGCCAGAGTCCCTGAAATATCCCCTAGGTCCTACACCTAGCTTATACCACAAAATGTTAAACACATTTACTTAAATTAATGGTATACCCACAGAACTATAATGAGATTCTATTTCTATGGGTATACCATCCAGATTCCAAGCAACTACAGACAGTTGATGCTCCCTGATATCTGGGGGGACCAGACAGTGCCTTGTGCTGTGTCTACCAAGGTGGTGCTGCTATCTGTCCAGGTCTCTCTTGAAAAATAGATTTTATTTCAATGAGACTAACCATGTTAAATAATCTGGACTGGCCAGTACCAGTATCTCCCTGCTGTAACTCTATCTCCAGCCCCCGTCTGCTAGTTTTCATTAATGTCCCCCTCTACATCAGACATGTTCTTATGCATGGGATGGATGGTGGTTATGTAATTGAAAGATCATGCCAGCTGGTTTAACAATTAACATATTGATTTGACTGACAATTATGTAGTTAGTCATGATTAATTAAATCAGGATTTCTGGATGTGGTAGTGGATATGTCCAACCTTTATGATAAATGCTTGATTGACTATGCAGGTGCTGTTCCATATTTTGGAACAGCGTGTTCCCCTGGATTAGTGGAAACCATATGTCATCTTCCCAGCCTGACTTTCATAACAACCCCATTTGCTTGCGGAAATAGTTACCAATAAACTGGACACACTTCAGTTCTGTTCAAACAAAAACTTCACATTTTACTCTATAAGCCTCTTCTGAAGAAAAGTAAGTGTAATGAGAAACATGAATGAGGCTCTGAAGATCAGCTTGATTTTATGTTTTTTAAATAGTTTTAGTGGTAGGATTTTTGGGACTTTATTATGGCACCACTCATAGGAATAGAATAATTGTTACCCAACAGTGTTTTGGGAACATATGTTTGACAACATTTCTGCTGTGAGTGTCAACATATTATTCAAATAATGTGTTGACAATAGTGTTTACACCATATTGCCATCTGCTGTTGTCACTTGCCAGTCGCTGTAGCATCCTAATGTCAGGAGCGTTCTCTTGTGATCAGTGGCGGTTCTAGCTTGTATGGCTCCCCCCCCCCCCGGCTTGTCTGGGATATATGCATTTTAGTTGATCCGCCTGTGTCTTAAATACATGACTAAAAATGTATTCACCCGTGCATTGATTTTAGACCTTTTAGAGTCCTAAGCACCAAGTCTTGATGGAGAAAGTATGCATGTTGTTTGATGTTTAAGTTACCATAGTAATTATTAAGAATGTGAAGAACTTATATTAGAACCGGCTATGAAAAATGTATTGTTTTGTATCAACTTGAAAATGAACATGAGTAGTGTGTGCAAAATTTTGTTTGGTGATCATGCCCCAAATTTGGCCGTTAAAAAGCTTTAATAGTTGCATCCTTCCTCCGGGAACTGTCTGCTGACAACAGGATGGCAGGTCTTTTTGATGTGCTGCTCTGGAGTTCCATGGCCCAGCAGACTCACCTGGGTATAAGGGGATGGACACACGTTAGCATGAGTTTTGGAGTGAGTACAGTCAATCCAATCCAACCAGTCACACCTAGGATAATAATCTATATATCATCACACAGACGGCCATAGCGAAGGAGGTTTACATAGTTTACATAGTGCATACTTCTCTGATCTGGAGAGATCGCAGGTAGTTGGTCAGAAGGTTCTGGAGGTCGTAGGAATACAGAGAGATGGATAGAGGTACTGAATGCAATTGAAAGAGAGTTAACATTTACATTGTTGATTATTGAGGACTATAAGGGTGCCTTCCAATCAGACACATGGATGCATAAAAGACACAGCATCCCAATGGCGTTCAAAGGGAGGAGTCAGTTGGGGAGAGGCTTGTGCTGTCCGTCAGAAAAGTTGGAAAGACTCTCGTTCAGCCAATTAAAAACGTAGAACAGCGTTTTTCCCGACCAAACATCTGCATTGGACATGCGTTTCATGCATTTTGGTTTGAAGGCAGCCTTACTCTGGTTCAAGTTGTATCTCATTTCCCCCTAAGTCCTCAGCCCCTCACCCTTGACCTCCCATTGACCCAGGGCCTCCTGCCAAACCCTCTGAGTCTCTTTGACAGGGAGTTCCTCCATGAGTAGACATGTTTAGGGTGCATAGGGCTTCTCCACTCCTCATATTAGTGGCATATTTTGTATACTGAAGGAAAATGTAAATGCAACAATTTCTAAGATTTTACTGAGTTACAGTTCATATAAGGAAATCAGTCAATTTAAATGGATTCATTAGGCCCTAATCTATGGATTTCACATGACTGGGAATACAGCTATGCATCTTTTGGTCACATAGAATACCTTTTAAAAAAGCTAGGGGCGTCGATCAGAAAACCAGTCAGTATGACCCCCATTTGCCTCATGCAGCGTGATACATCTCCTGGAAGAACTGGGACATGTTCTGCTTCCAGGAATTGTGCACAGATCCTTGCAACAATGGGGCTGTGCATTATCATGCTGAAACATTAGGTGTTTGCGGCAGGTGAATGGCACGACATTGGGCCTCAGGATCTCGTCACGGTATCTCTGTGCATTAAAATTGCCATCGATAAATTGCAATTGTTTGTTGTCCGTAGCTTGTGCCTCCCCATACCATAACCCCACCACCACCATGGGGCACTCTGTTCACAACATTGACATCAGCAAACCGCTCGCCCACACAATGCCATACACGCGGTCTGCCATCTTACAGTTGAAACCGGGATTCATCCACGAAGAGCACATTTAACAATGGCAATCACACAATGGCGTTCGAAGGTTAACATTTTCCTACTGAAGACAGTTACGACGCCGAACTCCAGTCAGGTCATGACCCTGGTGAGGACAACGAGCACGCAGATGAGCTTCCCTGGGACGGTTTCTGGCGGTTTGTGCCGAAATTTTTTGGTAGTGCAAACCCACAGTTTCAACAGCTGTCCGAGGGTGGCTGGTCTCAGATGATTCCGCAGATGAAGAAGCCGGATGTGGAGATCCTGGGCTGGCGTTGTTACAAGTGGTCTGCGGTTGTGAGGCCGGTTGCATATAATGCTAAATTCTCTAAAGGACGTTGGAGGCGGATTATGTTAGAGAAATTAACATTCAATTATCTGGCAACAGCTCTGGTGGACATTCCTGCAGTCAGCATGCCAATTGCACACTCCCTCAACTTGAGATATCTGTGGCATTTGTGTTGTGTGACAAAACTGCACATTTTAGTGGCCTTTTATTGTCCCCAGCACAAGGTGCAGCTGTGTAATGATCATGCTGTTTAATCAGCTTCTTGCTATGCCACACCTGTCAGGTGGATGGATTGTCTTGGCAAAGGAAAAATGCTCACTAACAGGGATGTTAACAAATTTGTGCACCAAATTTGGTAGAGATACGTTTATGGAAAATGTCTGGGATATTTTATTTCAGCTCATGAAACATGGGACCAACACTTTATATTTTGTGTGTGTGTGAGACTTACTGACATGGAGTACTGGTAGCAATCTTCAATCTGGATTAAGGGAAATGTCCTGTAGGAATCCTGCATTGGCAAATGGTTGTATCTACAGTATCTCCACCAGGCTCCTGTAATCAGATGACAAACCTGCATAGATTAACAGAATAAAATGGTACCTGTATTTACTCAATTTAAGTCATGACAGCCACTGTTTATTTTTGTTTTTTTACACAGGAATGTACAGGTTTTTTGTTCCAGCACTTCACTTACACCTCATTCAACTAACTGTGGTCTAAATTGAACAAGAACTTGCACACAGTTCAGTTCCCCGGGTGCAAAAATCACCTACGTCTGTATTATTGAATGAGCTTCCCAAGTTACAAGCATACAATTGCATGATGGAGAATAACGTGTGGATATATTTCTATCTAACTTTGTGAATAAACTCCAATAACATATTTCAATTTAGCTAGCTTGCTAATGGCATTTATCAACTTAATCAATCACATTTATTTATAAAGCCCTTTTCACATCAGCCGATGTCACAAAGTGCTCTACAGAAACCCAGCCTAAAACCCCAAACAGCAAGCAATGCAGATGTAGAAGCACGGTGGCTAGGAAAACTCCCTAGAAAGGCCAGAACCTAGGAAGAAACCTAGAGAGGAACCAGGCTCTGAGGGGTGGCCAGTCCTCTTCTGGCTGTGCCGGGTGTTGGACATGGCCAAGATGTTCAAACGTTCATAGATTACCAAAGGGTCAGATGATGATGATGATAATAATAAATCACAGCAGTTGTAGAGGGTGCAATGGGTCAGCACTTCAAGAGTAAATGTCAGTTGGCTTTTCATAGCCGATCATTCAGAGTTAGAGATAGCAGGTGCGGTAGAGAGTCCAAAACAGCAGGTCCGGGACAAGGTAGCACGTCCAGTGATCAGGTCAGGGTTCCATAGCCGCAGGCAGAACACTTGAAACTGGAGCAGCAGCATGACCAGGTGGACTGGGGACAGCAAGGAGTCATCAGGCCAGGTAGTCCTGAGGCATGGTCCTAGGGCTCGGGTCCTTGGAGAGAATTAGAGGGAGCATACTTAAATTCACAAAGGACACCGGATAGGACCGGAAAAATACTCCAGATATAACAGACCCCCGACACATAAACTTTTGCTGCATAAATACTGGAGGCTGAGACAGGAGGGGTGAGAGACACTGTGGCCCTGTCCGACGATATCCCTGGACAGGGCCAAACAGACTAGATATAACCCCACCTACTTTGCCAAAGCACAGCCCCCACACCACTATAGGGATATCTTCAACCACCAACCTACTACCCTGAGACAAGGCCGAGTATTGCCCACGAAGATCTCCCCCACGGCACGAACCCAAAGGGGGCGCCAACCCGGACAGGAAAATCACGATAGTGACTCAACCCACTCAAGTGACGCACCACTCCTAGGGACGGCATACAAGAGCACCAGTAAGCCTGTGACTCAGTCCCTGTAATATAGAGGCAGAGAATCCCAGTGGGGAGATGAGAACCGGCCAGGCAGAGACAGTAAGGGCGTTTCGTCGCTCCAGTGCGTTTCCGTTCACCTTCAACCCCTGGGCCAGAATACACTCAATCATCAATAAAGACTTAAAGGCCGAGACTGAGTCTGCGTCTCACATGGATAGGCAGACCGTTCCATAAAGATTTATCTCTATAGGAGAAAGCCCTGCCTCCAGCTGTTTGCTTAGAAATTCTAGGGACAGTAAGGAGGCCTGCGTCTTGTGACCGTAGCGTACTGGTAGGTATGTACGGCAGGACCAAATTGGAAAGATGGGTAGGAGCAAGCCCATGTAATGCTTTGTAGGTTAGCAATAAAACCTTGAAATTTGCCCTAGCCTTAACAGGAAGCCAGAGTAGAGAGGCTAGCACTGGAGTAAATTTTATGTCTAGTCAAGATTCTAGCAGCCGTTTTTAGCACTAACTGAAGTTTATTTAGTGCATCATCCGGGTGACGGGTAGCCGGAAAGTAGAGCATTGCAGTAGTCTAATCTAGAAGTGACAAAATAATGGATTATTTTTTCTGCATCATTTTTGGACAAAGTTTCTGATTTTTGCAATGTTACGAAGATGGAAAAAAGCTGTCTTTGAAATATTCTTGATATGTTCGTCAAAAGAGAGATCTGGGTACAGAGTAATGCCGAGGTCCTTCCCAGTTTTATTTGAGTTGACTGTACAACCATCAAGATTAATTGTCAGATTCAACAGAAGATCTTTGTTTCTTGAGACCTAGAACAAGCATCTCTGTTTTGTCTGAGTTTAAAAGTAAAACATTTGCCGCCATCCACTTCCTTATGTCTGAAACACAGGCTTCCAGAGAGGGACATTTTGGGGCTTCACCATGTTTCATCAAAATGTACAGCTGTGTATCGTCCGCATAGCAGTGAAAGTTAACATTATGTTTCCGATTGACATCACCAAGAGGTAAAATATATATATATAATATATATGTATATATATATTTTTTTTAATAGTGAAAACCAATAGTGGTCCTAAAATAGAACCTTGAGGAACACCGAAATGTACAGTTGATTGTCAGAAGACAAACCATCCACAGAGACGAACTGATATCTTTCCGACAGATAAGATCTAAACCAGGCCAGAACGTGTCCGTGTAGACCAATTTGGGTTTACAATCTCTCCAAAAGAATGTGTTGAATGATGGTATCAAAAGCAGCACTACGGTCTAGGAGCACGAGAACAGTTGCAGAGCCTTGGTCTGATGCCATTAAAAGGTAATTTACCACCTTCACGAGTGCAGTCTTAGTGCTATGATGGGGTCTAAAACCAGACTGAAGCATTTCGTATACATTGTTTGTCTTCAGGAAGGCAGTGAGTTGCTGCGCAACAGCTTTTCAATTTTTTGGGAGCGGAATGAGAGATTCGATACAGGCAGATTTATTTTATTTTTTTCTGGGTCAAGGTTTGGCTTTTTCAATAGGCTTTATTACTGCCACTTTAAGTGAGTTTGGTACATATCCGGTGGATAGGGAGCCATTTATTATATTCAACATAGGAGGGCACAGGAAGCAGCTCTTTCAGTAGATTAGTTGGAATAGGGTCCAGTATGCAGCTTGAAGGTGTAGAGGCCAAGACTATTTTCATGAATGTGTCGAGATATAGTATTAAAAAACTTGAGTGTCTCCCTTGATCCTAGGTCCTGGCAGTGTTGTACAGACTCAGGACAACTGAGCTTTGGAGAAATACGCAGATTTAAAGAGGAGTCCGTAATTTGCTTTCTAATGATCATGATCTTTTCGTCAAAGAATTTCATGAATTTATCACTGTTGAAGTGAAAGCTTGGGGAATGCTGCTTTTTAGTTAGCTTTGCGATAGTATCAAAAATACATTTTGGATTGTTCTTATTCTCCTCAATTAAGGGTTAGGGTTAGGGCTCTTAGTACCGTGCAGTATCGGTCTTTCCAAGCTAGTCGGAAGACTTCCATTTTGGTGTAGCGCCATTTCCATTCCATTTTTCTGGAAGCTTGCTTCAGGGCTTGGGTATTCTCTGTATACCAGGGAGCTAGTTACTTATGACAAATGTTTTTTGCTTTCAGGGGTGCGACTGCATCTAGGGTATTATGAAATTTAGTTCCTCAGTTAGGTGGTTAACAGATTGTTGTACTCCGATGTTATTGGGTAGGTGGAGGGAGTATGGAAGGGCATCTAAGAATCTTTGGGTTGTCTGAGAATTTATAGCACAGCTTTTGATGTTCCTTGGTTGGGGTCTGAGCAGATTATTTGTTGCGATTGCAAACGTAATAAAATGGTGGTCCAATAGTCCAGGATTATGAGGAAAAACATTAAGATCCAAAATATTTATTCCACGGGACAAAACTAGGTCCAGAGTATGACTGTGGCAGTGAGTAGGTCGGGAGACATGTTGGACAAAGCCCACTGAGTCGATGATGGCTCCGGAAGCCTTTTGGAGTGGGTCTGTGGACTTTTCCATGTGAATATTAAAGTCACCAAAATATATATATATTTTTATATTTGAATATGCCATGACTACAAGGTCCGATAGGAATTTAGGGAACTCAGTGAGGAATGCTGTATACGGCCCAGTAGGCCTGTAAACAGTAGCTATAAAAAGTGATTGAGTAGGCTGCAGAGATTTCATGACTAGAAGCTCAAAAGACGAAAACGCAGTCATTTTTGTTCTTTGTTAAATGAAATTTGCTATCGTAAATGTTAGCAACACCTCCGCCTTTGCGAGATGCGCGGGGGATATGGTCACTAGTGTAACCAGGAGGAGAGGCCTCATTTAACACTGTAAATTCATCAGGCTTAAGCCATGTTTTAGTCAGGCCAATCACATCAAGATTATGATCAGTGATTAGTTAATTGACTATAACTATAAGATTTCACAATCTCTTTCAATAATGATAGAAATGGAGGAGGTCTTTATTCCAGTGAGATTGCTAAAGCGAACACTGCCATGTTTAGTTTTGCCCATCCTAGATCGAGGCACAGACACAGTCTCAATGGGGATAGCTGAGCTGACTACACTGACTATGCTAGTGGCAGACTCCACTAAGATGGCAGGGTGGCTAACAGCCTGCTGCCTGGCCTGTACCCTGGCCTGTACCCTATCTTATTGTGGAGCTAGATGAGTTAGACAGGGCTCTACGTTCATAGATAAGATGAGAGCACCCCTCCAGCTAGGATGGAGTCTGTCACTCCTCATCAAGCCAGGCTTGGTCCTGTTTGTGGGTGAGTCCCAGAAAGAGTGCCAATAATCTACAAATTCTATCTTGTGGGAGGGGCAGAAAACAGTTTTCAACCAGCGATTGAGTTGTGAGACTCTACTGTAGAGCTCATCACTCCCCCTAACTGGGAGGGGGTCAGAGACAATTACTCGATGCTGATCTTTCTATCTGATTTACACGCTGAAGCTATGTTGCGCTTGGTGACCTCTGACTGTTTCATCCTAACGTCGTTGGTGCCGACGTGGATAACAATATCCCTATACTCTCTACACCAGTTTTAGCAGTTTTAGCCTTAGCCAGCACCATCTTCAGATTAGCCTTAACGTCGATAGCCCTGCCCCCTGGTAAACAGTGTATGATCGCTGGATGATTATTCCTGTATATTATGAGTACAGCGACTGCAATTAGAAGGCATAATGTTAATGTTACTACTTAGCTTCGGCTGGTGGAGGTCGTGTAGAACCATGTCCAGATAAAGTGTCCGGGGTGAAAAAGTTGAGTGAAAAAAGTTGAGCGAGGGGGGAAAAATAAAAAATATTAAACGGTAATAGTTAAAAACGTAAAGTTGGCAGGTAGCAAAGAAACGTTAGCAACAAATCCCACAGCAGCACGTAAACAAGTCTACAAGTTGTGAGCGGAAATGACGATAAGGAAAATGATGGTTAAGATGGTTAACTAGCAAATATTATATTTGTTTTCTCCTCTCATTTAAAGCTGCCTGATTTTTAAGCTAGCCAGTTGATAGTAATGCTAGGATGAATGTAATTTCACTTCTTTGGACACTGTGTTAACAAACCTCCAAACGAGCTTCAATGCCATACAACACTCTTTCCGTGGCCTCCAAATGCTAGTAAAACAAAATACATGCTCTTCAACCGATCGCTGCCCATACCCTCCCGCCCGACTAGCATCACTACGCTGGACGGTTCTGACTTAGAATATGTGGACAACTATAAATACCTACAGTTGAAGTCGGAAGTTTACATACACCTTAGCCAAATACATTTAAACTCAGTTTTTCACAATTCCTGACGTTGAATCCTAGTAAAAATTCCCTATCTTAGGTCAGTTAGGATCACCACATATTTTAAGAATGTGAAATGTCAGAATAATAGTAGAGAGAATTATTTATTTCAGCTTTTATTTATTTCATCACATTCCCAGTGGGTCACAGGTTTACATGCACTCAATTAGTATTTGGTAGCATTGCCTTTAAATTGTTTAACTTGGGTCAAACGTTTCGGGTAGCCTTCCACAAACTTCCCACAATAAGTTGGGTGAATTTTGGCCCATTCCTCCTGACAGAGCTGGTGTAACTGAGTCAGGTTTGTAGACCTCCTTGAGTGCCACACGCTTTTTGATGGCCACTTTGTTGTCCTTAAGCCATTTTGCCACAACTTTGGAAGTATGCTTGCGGCCATTGTCCATTTGCAAGACCCATTTGCGACCAAGCTTTAACTTCCTGACTGATGTCTTGAGATGTTGCTTCTTGTCCCCCCTCATGATGTCATCTATTTTGTGAAGTGCACCAGTCCCTCCTGCAGCAAATCACCCCCACAACATGATGCAGCCACCCCCGTGCTTCATGGTTGGGATGGTGTTCTTCGGCTTGCAAGCCTCCCCCTTTTTCCTCCAAACATAACGATGGTCATTATGGCCAAACAGTTCTATTTTTGTTACATCAGACCAGAGGACATTTCTCCAAAAAGTACAATCTTTGTCCCCATGTGCAGTTGCAAACTGTAGTCTGTTTTTTATGGCTGTTTTGGAGCACTCGCTTCTTCCTTGCTGAGCGGCCTTTCAGGTTATGTCGATATAGGACTAGTTTTGATGTGGATATAGATACTTTTGTACCTGTTTCCTCCAGCATCTTCACATGGTCCTTTGCTGTTGTTCTGGGATTGATTGGCACTTTTCGCACCAAAGTACGTTCATCTCTAAGAGACAGAACGTGTCTTCTTCCTGAGCGATATGACGGCTGTGTGGTCCCATGGTGTTTATACTTGCGTACTATTGTTTGTACAGATGAATGTGGTACCTTCAGGCGTTTGAAAACTGCTCTCAATGATGAACCAGACTTGAGGAGGTCTACAATTTATTTTCTGAGGTTTTGGCTGATTTCTTTAGATTTTCCCATGATGTGAAACAGAGGCACTGAGTTTGAAGGTAGGCCTTGAAATGCTTCCACAGGTACACCTCCAATTGTCTCAAACAATGTCAATTAGCCTATCAGAACCTTCTAAAGCAATGACATAATTTCTGGAACTTTCCAAGCTGTTTAAAGGCACAGTCAACTTAGTGTATGTAAACTTCTGACCCACTGGAATTGTGATACAGTGAATTATAAATGAAATAATCTGCCTGTAAACAATTGTTGGATAAATGACTTGTGTCATGCACAAAGTAGATGTCCTAACCGACTTAACAAAACTATAGTTTGTTAACAGCTACCACCCCCCTTCTTTCAATTTCCGCCTGAAGACATACCCAAATCTAACTGCCTCTAGCTCAGGCCCAGGAGCAAGGATATGCATATTCTTGGTACCATTTGAAAGAAAACACTCTGAAGTTTGTGTAAATGTGAATTGAATGTAGGAGAATATAACACAATAGATCTGGTTTAGATAATACAATGAAAAAACCATACGTTTTTTTCTTTTTAATTGTTGTATCATCATCTTTAAAATGAACAAGATAAAACAAATATTCAGATACGAATATGGGGACAATTCCAGTGAAAAACATGAGAGGGCAACAGTACTTGTTCAAAGTTTCAGAATGATAACTTCCAAAATGAGTGTGCTACATGACATTTATCATGAAGTCACCCAGGTGTCCCACACAAGTAGCCCAAATGTACCCAAGTGGCCAAATTGGTGAAGGTATACATTTTTAAACAAATAACTATATACAAAATACCAAAATGGTATTCTAACACACCCCCCCAAGATATGGAGAAAAAAAATGGGGGAAAAAAATGGGATAAAATATGAAGAAAAAAAACATATACATTTTACAAAATAGCATGGGTAACTATTTACACACTTTCAATATTTGGAAGACCCTCAGTCCTCTATAAATCAAATCAATTTATATAGCCCTCAAGAGTAAATATGAACAGTTTACCTCTAGATGGCCCGGGAGGTGTGGTGCCAGAGACAGCAGGGGTCCAGCTAGATGAACCAGCTTCAGAGGGGGATGGACACGTTGGCTGCAGACACACGCATCTCGACCATGCTCCCTCTAATCCATAATATGTAGACTGAGTTGAGGAAGCATGCCGCTGGAGGAAGTATAGCCAATGTGTACTTTACACATTTCATTACATTTTTATATATTGCAAATAAAATGTAAAAACAATCACAAATAATATTTTATATTATTAATTTCAAACAACGGCATTAGCATGAGAAGAACTTACCAGTCCAAAACAATGTCCTCTCCGTTCAAAAAATATGCTTCCATTTGAGTCATGGTCGCTAACTGAGTCGTCTTCCAAAAACATATGTTTCACTTTCACGAACAATTTCCTCTATAATTTTGTCTACATTCGTATATCTAGTCTTAGATTTAGCTTTCCCTGACTTATTCGCCATGATGTTCGATTTATAAACATCTGAAGATCCTTGTTACCGAAACAGTGCTGTGCGTAATGAGTTTGGCTCCTTCCAGTATGAAACTTCAATGGCGAATGACGATCTTTACGCCGGAGTTTACTACATGGGTTGGTCTTCCAAAACACAAACGTTACATATTGCCGTTTACCTCTGCTCATTGGCTATCTACCCAGCTAGATTTGAAGACGATCAGTGGTCATTGGGTTAAAATAGTCAATCAACGAAACAGCGGTCATATAATTGGCGCACAATGAGGTCGTTACTTGTTGTCTTCCAATCGGTTTCTTTGGGTCAATATTTGTGGCGATCACCGTATGTTGTCGAATTTAAACCCATATGCGGTATCTGTAGCGCAGAAAAGGTAACAAGAAATTTGTGGTGGTTGAAAAACAATTTTTAATGACTCCAACCTAAGTGTATGTAAACTTCCGACTAACTGTAGGTGTCTGGCTAGACTGTAAACTCTCCGTCCAGACTCACATTCAGCATCTCCAATCCAAAATTAAATCTGGAATTGGCTTCCTATTTCGCAACAAAACCTCCTTCACTCATGCTGCCAAACATACCCTCGTAAAACTGACTATCCTACTGATCCTTGACTTCGGCGATGTTATTTACAAAATGTTATATCTCCTTCACTAACTTTAAGCATCAGCTGTCAGAGCAGCTTACCGATCGCTGCAGCTGTACACAGCCCATCTGTAAATAGCCCATCCAACCAACTACCTACCTCTTCCCCATATTTGTTTTTCTTTTCTGCTCTTTTGCACACCAGTATTTCTACTTGCACATCCTCATCTGCACATCTATCACTTCAGTGTTAATTGCTAAATTGTAATTACTTCGCCACTATGGCCTATTTATTGCCTTACCTCCTTACTTCAATTGCACACACTGTATACAGATTTTTCTGTTGTGTTCTTGACTGTACGTTAGTTTATCCCATGTATAGCTCTGTTGTTTTTGTCGCACTGCTTTGCTTTATCTTGGCCAGGTCGCAGTTGTAAATGAGAACTTGTTCTCAACTGGCCTACCTGGTTAATCAGGATAGCCCCCTTTTTTTCAATTTTTGCCTAAAATGACATACCAAATCTAACTGCCTGTAGCTCAGGCCCTGAAGCAAGGATATGCATATTCTTGGTACCATTTAAAGGAAACACTGAAGTTTGTGGAAATGTGAATTGAATGTAGGAGAATATAACACAATAGATCTGGTATAAGAATATACAAAGGAAAAAAAACAAAAAAAATTCTACCACCATCTTTGAAACGCAACAGAAAGGTCCCAAATCTAGCCATCACTCTGATTGTAATTCCGATGGTGTCCACAGGAGGGCAGCAGTGTATGTGCAAAGTTTCAGACTGATAACTTGAAGTATGAGCAAGCTACTTGACATTTAGAGTGAAGTCACCCAGGTACATTTGGGCTAATCGTGAAGGACACATTTACATTTACATTACATTTTTCTGCAAGAATATCGTCAAATCTGTATACTTGGACTTTGATTTAGCTTTTCCAGTATTAGTAGCCATATTGTAAGTTCAACATTAGCAAAACACCCAGTTTTCAAAACTTCATAACTCTGAATATTCTTGCAATTTTTCTCTAAAAGGAAAAGGCTTGCTGTCGCCAAGATCAGCAGCAAAATTTTGTGACAAATATGGGGTTTCCGCATACTACAGCAAAGCCCAGCTCATTGGCTATCCAGCTAGCTTTGTTTGACCCCTATTGGTGCTTATTTGACAAAGTTAGTCAATCAAGTGAAGACCGCCTGTGTCATCGGTGCGCCATATGGCGTCGCTCTCTGACCAAATTTGGTTTCCTATAGGATATACTACACTCCCAATGATATAGTGAAGTCTGGTTACGTTCTAGGATCTCATTTGACTGGTTGAAACAACGTTTAGGGTTAGATTTTCAGATTCCTTTCTTTGCAATTTGTGGAAATACAAAATCGATCGTGCATGCTATATGGATCTTTTATGGATATGAAAAAGGATTTTATCTAACAAAACGACACTTCATGTTATCTCTGGGACCTTTGGGGTGATAAATCAGATCAATATTTTAGAATGTAAGTACACGTTTCACCTTCAGAGGTGAATTTATCAAACCTGTCGCTGTGAAAAAAGTGTTTTGTTGTTAGGAGCTCTCCTCAAACAATAGCACATCATTTTTTTCGCAGTAATAGCTACTGTAAATTGGAAAGTGCAGTTATATTAACAAGAATTTAAGCTTTCAGCCGATATAAGACACTATCATGACACATGGCGCTACATGATTTACATTTGTACCGTTGACAGAACTCCTATCTCTAAGATGTAATAAAGGTGAAATAAATGAAAAAAATCTATAAAAATTAGCTGCTGTCAATTTCGTCTGAAATGTACCATTGTTAAACAAATTACCTTTACTTTGTAGACATGACTTCTCTTCAAGCTACCTCCTTAGATTTGATTGATGGAACAATCCAGCCAATGGTTGCAGCAATACTGCAAAAAAAAAAATGTTGTATACAAACGTACAACACTTTCTATACGCTTATGAATCTCTTGGTAACGTGACAAGTGTGTGCAGATAAATCTGCAAGTGTGTTTTTGATTCACAGCAGAATATTAATAGTCGTAAATGGACTTGTAATAATTCTGCAAATCTTATTGAATGTATTCAAATGTCATGTTTCAAGTTTGTGACTAGGGATGTGATATGACATTTTTGTCTGATACCGATATTCTCCTTGCCAAAAAACCCGATACCGATATTTTTCTTATTTTAGCGGCCTTTTAAGCATTCTAGTACACTTAAATAGTTTAAACACACACACACTCTGACCAAAAATGTTGTACGTAAATGCCAACCATTTTTGGTTACTACAATTTTTGGTTATTACATGATTCCATGTGTTATTTCATAGATTTGATGACTTCACTATTATTCTACAGTGTAGAAAATAGTTAAAAAATAAAGAAAAACCCTGGAATGAGTAGGTGTCCAAACTTTTGACTGGTACTGTATGTACATTTGCTTTCTGTATTACATTTTCAATAAATGGGTGAGGAAAAATATTATATTAATCCGTTTGAATTCAAGCTGTAACCCGACAAAATCTAGGGGTATGAAGTCAAGGGGTATCAAAACTTTCTGAAGGCACTATTAAGTGTTGAGTCTAGCTTAGTCTAGTTTCACAGCATCTGTAGTCCCTGTCCAATTGATAACTGTAATCTGACTGGACACACTGCTACTTTGTTGCAGAATTAGCACAGAAAGCAATATAAGGCTAGTGATCAAAAAGTTACTAAGAATTTAGTATCATTTGGCATCAAGGCGACCCACACCATTCAATTAGCTTTAATGATATACATACCAATCATGGAGCCCGTGTCTGTCTTTGCTGTAGAGCCCATGATGTATGTCTATGCGCTTAGAGGTGCACTGTTGAAAGAAACTGCAGGCCTTTGTCTGTCTGCAGCCTGACCCATTATGTATAAATAGAGGCAGCTTATGATCTGATGGACATGATGAGAGTGTTAATTACTGTCAGACTGACACTAATCTGTCAGGACTGGGAGATTTGAAGTCTGCAATGGAAGGAGGTAGGGAGGTAAGAGCTGGAGAGGTGTTTTGCTAAAGTGTGATGCAAGTACTTGAGTTGTAATATGTGTAGGATCTGTACAATAGGTTAGCCCAGTTTCCAGTTGTATTTAAGATTGTTTGCTCTTTGATATTTTAAATAAACAATTTTTGAACCAGGTAGGCCAGTTGAGAACAAGTTCTCATTTACAACTGCGACCTGGCCAAGATAAAGCAAAGCAGTGCGACACAAACAACAACACAGAGTTACACATGGAATAAACAAACATACAGTCAAAAACACAATAGAAAAAAAGTCTATATACAGTGTGTGCAAATGGCGTGAGGAGGTAAGGCAATAAATAGGCCACAGTAGCGAAGTAATTACAATTGAGCAAATTAACACTGGAGTGATAGATGTGCAGATGATGATGTTTCTTAAATTAAAAGTTAAATTAAAAGTGCAGATGATGATAATTCTTAAATTAAAAGTGTCTCTGCATTTCATTGCATTTTACTGCATATTGTTACATGCAAAATAATGTAAAAAAAATTGATGGTAGAATGTAGACTACACATTTCCTAGCATCTAGCTTACATATCTGCCTGCACTAAAGCTGTGCTAAAGCCTTATTGAGTGTGTTGTGGATTCTGACTGAAAGCTGTGATCACTGTCAAATGCAAGTTAAACCGATTCTTAACCGAAAGAGCTCTTTGGATTTTAAGAGTAAATTACATGTTTCCTTTACATGCACGAACTGTGCATTTTAATGGTGCCAACCTACCAAGTGGATTGAGTTTGAACAACTTTACTACTAACCCCTCGGCTTTAGTGTGCTGTTAGTGCCCCATCTCTGTCTTTCCTGAGGGCTTCTAGACACACTTTCTCAGTGTGACTGCCAGTGTCTGTTTAGCGTGCCATTCCTAGCACTACCTAACTATGGAGCACAGACCCAGTGATGTCAGACTTGGGACATTCTCTTCCCAGATGATTGTGGCGGCCTCTTTGCTGAACTGGTCCTGCAGATCACCGGGCCTCTGAAAGTGAAACCTTTGACCCAACGGTTGTGGGGAGTGGAGCAAGATTTTCTCATTGTCTGCTCCACTAGGGCCTATGCTAAGGCAAGCACTTACTACCGGTGTGAATCGCAGTGCAGGGGTATAAATCCTATAGCACTAACTGCTGCCGCCTGGGTTGTGTTCATTAAAGCATGCAACAGAAAGCGTTTAAAAAAGTTTTGCAGTAAAAAACGAAAATACATTTTTCTTATTTAATTTTGTGCCTACTGAACATGGCCCTGGTGAAACAGGCATGACCCAGCCAGTGAGTCAGATCCTCAGTGAGTAGTCCTAACTCTTCTGCTATCCTTCTGGGCCTGTTAGGTTCCATTCAAACTGATGGCGGTGATGATGAAATGTACTTTCGTGAGCAGTGTATTGATTTCTGCCTAGTGCTTACACAGCCTATTGACTTTTCCAGAGGTCCATGTTGGAACTTATTGATAAATGTCTCAAGATGTTTACTTGAGTCTTTGCAGGTTCGTGTGTGTGTGTGTGTGTGTGTGTGTGTGTGTGTGTGTGTGTGTGTGTGTGTGTGTGTGTGTGTGTGTGTGTGTGTGTTCTTTGGTTGAATAATGTTGGCAAGGAGGAGGCAGGTGGTCTGGCACCAAAGTCAGCACATGTTCCACAAGGGAAAGGCATGTCTGTCCTGTATGGGCAAGGAGTGCCTTTGGACATAACCAATTACATTTATATTACTTCAGAAATGTATTTTTCTTAATTAAACATAAAAATGAAAAGCGTTTGAGCGTATGTCTAATACATACTCTGTCTCTCTTCTTTACCCAGGTGGTGCGGGCGCGGCTGGAGGAGAGGGGCGTGTCAGTACGAGACGTGCGGCTGAACGGCTCTGCAGCCAGCCACGTGCTCTACCAGGACACTGGCATGGGCTACAAGGACCTGGACCTGATCTTCGGTGTGTCTCTGAAGGACGACCAGGCTTTCCGGCTGGTCAAGGACGTGGTAATGGACTGCCTATTGGACTTCCTACCAGCGGGGGTCAGTAAGGAGCGCATCTCGCCGCTAACCCTCAAAGAGGCCTACGTGCAGAAACTGGTGAAAGTATGCAACGACACAGACCGCTGGAGCCTTATCTCACTGTCCAACAACACGGGCAAGAATGTGGAGCTCAAGTTCGTGGACTCTCTCAGGCGGCAGTTTGAATTCAGCGTGGACTCCTTCCAGATTGGCTTGGACTCGCTTCTGCTGTTTGACCACTGCTCAGAGACGGCCATGTCCGAGAGCTTCCACCCCACCGTGATTGGGGAGAGTGTGTATGGGGACTTTGAGGGGGCCATGGGCCATCTGTGTCAGCGGATCATTGCCACGCGCAGCCCCGAGGAGATCCGAGGCGGGGGGCTACTTAAGTACTGCCACTTGCTGGCGCAGGGGTTCAGGCCCATCTGCGAAACAGAGATGAAGGCTTTGCAGCGCTACATGTGCTCGCGCTTCTTCATCGACTTCTCTGACATCTGCGAGCAGCAGCGTAAGCTGGAGGCCTACCTGCAGAACCACTTTGCCGGCATGGAGCATAAGCGCTACGAGTGCCTGATGACTCTGCACCAGGTGGTGAATGAAAGCACTGTGTGTCTGATGGGCCATGAGCGGCGCCAGACGCTCAGCCTCATCTCTATGTTGGCGCTGCAGGTGCTGGCTGAGCAGAACGCCATCCCCACGGTGACCAATGTCACCTGCTTCTACCAGCCCGCACCCTACGTACGTGACATCAACTTCAGCAATTACTACATAGCACATGTGCAGCCACACCCACCGCTAGTTCACCACAGTAACTCTCACCATACTTGGCTGCACTGTAACTGAGCTAACAAGCATGTGCAGGGCAGAGGTGGATGTGGCATCCAATGTTTCTCTCCATTGGGTTGGAGTGAGGAGAAGGGCTCGGCGGAATGGCAGCATTGCTCTTTGTCTTTCAAAATAAATAAATAAACTAAGCAAATGGAAATGTGACTTGACTGAAACAATCCTTTACTGCTGTATGATTTTAGCCAATCTTCTCTCAAAAAATGTTTTTCCTCACACAACGTTTGTTAAGCTGATGGTCCTTTCCACATGTAGCAAGAATGTTGAAGTAGTTCCTTAAGTGAGAAAGAAATCTTTAGATTTTTTTTAATAAGAAAATAAAAACATTTATTTTGGAAGAAACAAACTATGAAGCTTTATTTTCAGACTGCTGCTTCAGTTGACTTATTTTTTAAACAACAGTTACAGAACCAAAGATGTATTTTGTTCAGAACAGAAGGGATTATTGTGATTCCAAGTGCCTAAAATGATCTGAGCAATTTACAAAAACGCCTCTATAAAGTGAGAGCTGTGGGTTTTTTTTTTTTAGGTTTGTGTTGCCTAGATTACTCCAAATCTCTTTTCAGGGACAGAGACATCCATCTAAATGCGATTTAAATACATTTAATTAAAAAAATCCCTATGTTTTTTTAATTCTGAAATATGTGTATTATAAGCATAGCCTGTGTAAATGGGAAAGAAAGGTCTTGATACTGTTGGGTTCTGAGAATATGAAATATACTTATTCATGTCACTGAGGGAGTGCTGAGGTTTAGAGCATGTACACCAGAAGTGAATGGTTATAGGAGGAAGGTATATAGTGTGTGCAATTAAGCTTGGAATGTGTTGAGTTCAGGGAAGCAATTTACATGTGGCAGGCATTGATAAGGGGAGAGAGCCATGGATTAGTGATGGAGTGGGGTTGAGGTCAGGTCAGGTAACATTAAGGGAGAAATAAAAGTTTCTGGCGCGTATCACTAGTGTCCTGCCTAGCAGTAAAGAACGATGTTTGTACAGATGTGTAGGAGGAGACTCAGCCTATGAGGAACGGTTAAATATCAGTGCTTGTGTGGAAATGTTTTTGTCTAATGCAGCTGTATTGATCCTCTGGGAAGAATAAACTTGGTTAAGCTTTCATAGTGTCTGTTGAGTTTTTTACTCTGAGAATTAGAACCTAACAATTCCAAAATAGCTCAATGGCCTTGAAATGAATTAGATCAACCTCCTAGTTTATGGATCCTGTCATCTGTTGTACATGCATCTTTAACTACCCATAAAGTGATAGGATTTCTACACCATAGAAACTGTGGGGACTGTAAGTTGCTATTGATAACAAAAATGCAGCTTACATGTCCACCCTTTTTAGAGAGTAATGTAGCTTTGATTATCTTGATGACATACTGACAACTAAGACAACCCAGACCAGTTCCAGGAATTAGCCTGTGGAAAAGCATAGTGTCTGTTGAGTGAGTGCCACTTCTTAAACTGGGCTTGTAAGATCCATTACAATCTGAGGACATGAGAAGGCCTTTCTGAAGCACAATGGCCTCTCTCTGGTGTGATACAAAGGCTGGTTTGTTCTCCCACCCATGTTGCCAGTGGAAACGGAATCCTATTTGCTTGAATAATGCCATATCCATGTTATTTTGCTTGTGTATATATATCAGAATATGGTTGCGTCACTCTGGTTGAGTGGCCAGCGTGGATTAATACATGGTAAAATGTGGCGGAGGGAGTGGATGCCCATCTGGAATTGCCATTTCCTTTCACTTGCTTGATTGATACTAGGGAGCATACATTAATGGTAACATTAAAAACTTACCGAACACTACGAAGTGCAATCATTTAGCTTAAGTTATCCAAATCCAGACATTCCCGAGAAGATGTATTCAGTTTAGCATGCATACACACATAATGGTACTCAAAATGTCAGTGCAAGGAACGTGATGTAGCTTCTCTCTTGCTATGTCGCTGCCATTTTATTTTCTCTCCAACAAATCCAAAAACAACACATTGAGCTACAGAATACATGAATAGTTTATATTGGTCTTAATGTGAACTAGTCTGCTTATACAGTGGCAAGAAAAAGTATGTGAACCCTTTGGAATTATCTGGATTTCTGCATAAATTGGTCATACAATTAGATCTGATCTTCATCTAAGTCACAACAACAGACAGTCTGCTTAAACTAGAAACACCCAAATTATTGCATTTTTCTTGTCTTTATTGAATACATAATTTAAACATTCACTGTGTAGGTTGGAAAATGTATGTGAACTCATAGGCTAATGACTTCTCCAAAAGCTAATTGGAGTCAGGAATCCGCTAACCTGGAGTACAATCATTGAGACGAGATTGGAGATGTTGGTTAGAGCTACCCTGCCCTATAAAAAACACTCACAAAATTTGAGTTTGCTATTCACAAGAAGCATTGCCTGATGTGAACCATGCCTCGAACAAAAGAGATCTCAGAAGACCCAAGATGAAGAATTGTTGACTTGCATAAAGCTGGAAAGGGTTACAAAAGTATCTCTAAAAGCCATGATGCTCATCAGTAAGACAAATTGTCTATAAATGGAGAAAGTTCAGCACTGTTGCTACTCTCCTTAGGAGTGGCCGTCCTGCAAAGATGACTGCAAGAGCACAGCGCAGAATGTGCAATGAGGTCAAGAAGAATCCTAAATTGTCAGCTAAAGACTTACAGACATCTCTGTAACATGCTAGCATCTCTGACGAGTCTACGATATGTAAAACACTAAACAAGAATGGTGTTCATGGGAGGATCTGGATGTTCCACAGCGCTACTGGCAAAATATTCTGTGGACAGATGAAACTAAAGTTGAGTTGTTTGGAAGGAACACACAACACTACAGTGGCTTGCGAAAGTATTCACGCCCCTGGCATTTTTTCAATTTTGTTGCCTTACAACCTGGAATTAAAATAGATTTTTGGGGGGTTTGTATCATTTGATTTACAATACATGCCTACCACTTTGAAGATTCTAAATATTTTTTATTGTGAAACAAACAAGAAATAAGACAAAAAAACTGAGCTTGAGCATGCAAAGTCAATACTTTGTAGAGCCACCTTTTCCAGCAATTACAGCTGCAAGTCTCTTGGGATATGTCTCTATTTGTATTTATTATGGATCCCTGCCAAAGCAGCAGCTACTCTTCTTGGGGTCCAGCAAAATTAAGGCAGTTTATACAATTTTAAAACATTACAATACATTCACAGATTTCACAACACTCTGTGTGCCCTCAGGCCCCTACTCCACCACTACCACATATCTACATTACTAAATCTGTGTGTGTGTGTGTGTGTGTGTGTGTGTGTGTGTGTGTGTGTGTGTGTGTGTGTGTGTGTGTGTGTGTGTGTGTGCCAATGTTTGTGTTGCTTCACAGTCCCCGCTGTTCCATAAGGTGTTTTATTATCTGTTTATCTGCTTCTCCTGTGGCGGGCCGGGCGCGGTGCACACTGACATGGTCGCCAGGTGTACTGTGTTTCCTCCGACACATTTGTGCGGCTGGCTTCCGGGTTAAGTGGGCATTGTGTCAAGAAGCAGTATAGGCTTGGTTGGGTTGTGTTTCGGAGGATGCACGGCTCTCGACCTTCGCCTCTCCGACCTTCGCCTCTCAAATGTATATACATTTGCAAACATTTCTAAATCTTGTTTTTGCTATGTCATTATGCTGTATTGTGTGTAGATTGATGAGGGAAAAAAACTATTCAATACATTTTAGAATAAAGCTGTAACGTAACAAAATGTGGGAAAAGTCCAGGGGTCTGAATACTTTCCGAATACACTGTATGTGTGTGCTGTGTGGAGAAGAGATGACAAGGCAGAGACATGCTAATGACAGACTTGCTTTTTAATGGCCTCGGCAACACACTTCCGCAATTTATTATGGTCTGTAGCTAAGAAGGGATGGTCCTGGTCGGTCCCTGGATGGGAGACCAGATGCTGCTGGAAGTGGTGTTGGAGGGCCAGTAGGAGGCACTCTTTCCCCTGATCGCCCAAAAATATCCCAATGCCCCATGGCTTTGATTGGGGACATTGCCCTGTGTAGGGTGCCGTCTTTCAGATGGGACGTTGTTAAACGGTTGCCCTGACTCTCTGTGGGCACTAAAGATCCCATGGCACTCATTGTAAGAGTGTGGGTGTTAACCCCGGTGTCCTGGCTAAATTCCCAATCTGCCCCTCATACCCTTATGGCCACCTAATCATCCCCAGCTTCCAATTGGCTCATTCATCCCCCCTCCTCTCCCCTGTAACTATTCCCCATGTCGTTGCTGTAAATGACAATATGTTCTCAGTCAACTTACCTAGTTAAATAAGGGTTCAATAAATACAATCTATAGTACTTATCTCCAGTAATGAAAAAGGGCATGTTCGCCAAAGGGAGGGTTTACAACCTCTTGATCCCCATCATCTATGGGATTTGCTCCCAGGAATCTGCCCAGATTTTGTCTTCAAATTGTACATGTTGTAGAAAAAATTTGATTGTCTGTCAGATTGTGTCAGCTCTGTTGTCTATCTGCAGCGTTCAGAAAGTTTCACATCCCTGAATACACTGCAAGTCCATCGAGCATTGGGAGACTGGCAGGATATAGGTGTTTTTCATTAAGCTTTATAATGGTAATCACATGGCCTTTAGTGGAGTTACATCATGCTGTAGGAGTTGAAGGGTAACACCGCTGTCACCGCTGAACGGGATGATGGGCCAGACCTGATGGGCCAACTCCAGCTCAGAGACGTCTAGGAGGCATCTTGGATGGTAGCTTTTCTGACTAACGATTAGCTTTGCCATGGCACCACTTTCTGTCTCCCACCATTTGGGATTTTCACTCTATCCTCAGAATAGTTTGAAAGATTGAGACAGTGAGGAATATGCATCTTCATTTTGTTTATCTCCGTCTCTTCAATATAAACTCTCCTCTCTCTGTAATAAACCAACAGATGCTACCACTTTCACTCAGTAACCAGACCGTCTGAACAGTTTGTGTGTGTGTGCACACGTGGGTGTATGAATGCCTGTGTGTGTCCGTGCGTGTCCATCTGTATGTGTCTGTGTTTGCATGTGTGTCTGTTTGTCTTTTCTGGTTCACTCCATTGTCTTTGCCCTCTTTCAATGTCCAAAAAGTTATTGTTCATCTTAATGTCTTGAGTTCATCATGTAAAGTCTTTGTCAGCTTAAAAAATCTAGCTGTCTGGTAATAATGGTCATAGAAGTTCACTTATTTTAGCTGTAAGCGTATATTGTTAAAGACATCAGAATGTTGATGTAAGTTCTCCAGTTGCCTCCCTATGAAACTGAAAAACAGTCTACAGTCAGATCAGGTGATGGGTTAGGACCTCACTTTTCCATGGGCCCACCTACACAGCCTGGCGTCATGTGGAGCTCGTCTAAGGCTCCTCATTGTCTCCACTGCCTGCATTCCTGGAAGCAGACGGGATGTTTGATGGAGAAGGGGTCGTCTTGCTCTTCATCATTGGTGGAGAGGTGCTTCGCAGGCCTCTCAGTGGCTATATCAGGAGACATGGTTCGTCCCCTGGGGTTGCTGGGTTAGCTGTTTAGATTATGATCCAATCAGATGTCGGTTTGTTTTAAAGTTTTCCACGTCTGATTCTGAAATCCTTCTCTCACTCCCCCTCACATTCTCTCTCAGTCTGCAAGCCATCCTCTCTATGTCAGGAATGTTGGTTTCCAGATTAATGAGATCTATTTGTAATGATTCCATTTCTTTGACATTAATCTCTGATATGCAAAGATATGACCTGATCCTGGATGTTGTGAACTGCTCCTCAGGAGTCTCAAAAATCCAGACTGCAGTGTTCAATAATCCAGACACTGGTTCACAATGTGTATGCTTTGGCCAGAGTACTAGTTTCATCCACAGTCTCTGGTTTTACCCAGAGCAGGTGTAGGCCTGTGTGGGATCAACGACCTGTCTGTTTCATCCAGTCATGTCAACTGGCATCACATTTACAAGCCTCCACTTGTTCAGTTTTCCCAATGAGGCAAACTCATAGTAAATGGTGAGGGTGGACCCCCTCCCTACCCGCCACTTTCTCCAGATGTGTAGTCCAAATGTATTGACATTTCTCCCCTGTCTTTGGACAATGGTTCATCCTGTCCACATTGCTTTCCTCTCACTGAAGTAAGGGGGTTCCAGTCTGGGATGTGTAGCAGCTATCTCACTCTTGGCTCACGGGAAGGGGATTAAATCAAATGTTATTTGTTACATGCTTCGTAAACAACAGGTGTAGACTAACAGTGGAAATGCTTACTTTTGGACCCTTCCCAACAATGCAGGGAGAAAAATATATATATACAAAAAACAAAATAATAAAAATAATATGAGGAATAAATACACAATGAGTAATGATAACTTGGCTATATTCATGTGGTACCAGTACCGAGTCAATGTGCAGGGTACGAGGTAATTGAGGTAGATATATACTGTAGGTAGGGATAAAGTGACTAGGCAACAGGATAGATAATAACCGTAACAGCAGCGTATGTGATGATTCAAAAGAGTTAGTGCAAAAAGGGTAAATTCAGTTAGTCCGGGTAGCCATTGGTTAACTTTTTAACTAACTATTTAGCAGTCTTATGGCTTGGGGGTAGAAGCTGTTTAGGGTCCTGTTGGTGCCGTGCGGTAGCAGAGAGAAAAGTCTATGACTTGAGTGGCTGGAGTCTTTGACAATTTTTAGGGCCTTCCTCTGACACCGACCGGTGTAGAGGTCCTAGATAGCAGGGAGCTGGCCCAAGTAATGTACTGAGCCGTACATACTACCATCTGTAGCACCTTGTGGTCGGATGCCAAACAGTTGCCATACTAAGCGGTGATGCAGCCAGTCAAGATGATCTCAATGGTGCAGCTGTAGAACTTTTTGAGGATATGAGGGCCCATGCTGAATCTTTTCAGACTCCTGAGGGGGAAGAGGTATTGTTGTGTCCTCTTAACGAATGTGTTGGTGTATGTGGCCCAGGAGAATTCCTTAGTGATGTGGACACCGAGGAACCTCTCGACCTGCTCCACTACAGCCCTGTTCATGTGCTTGCTCGGCTCGCCTTTAGCCAAATACATTTAAACTCCGTTTCACAATTCCTGACATTTAATCATTGTAAAAATGCCCTGTCTTAGGTCAGTTAGGTTCACCACTTTATTTAAGAATGTGAAATGTAAGAATAATAGTAGAGAGAATGATTTATTTCAGCTTTTATTTATTTCATCACATTCCCAGTGGGTCAGAAGTTTAAATACGCTCAATAAGTATTTGGTAGCATTGCCTTTAAATTGTTTAACTTGGGTCAAACGTTTTGGGTAGCCTTCCATAAGCTTAGCAACATAAGTTGGGTGAATTCCTCCTGACAGAGCTGGTGTAACTGAGTTAGGTTTCTAGGCCTCCTTGTTCGCACACGCTTTTTCAGTTCTGCCCAACAAATTTTCTGTACCGGTACCCCCTGTATATAGCCTCGCTATTGTTATTTTATTGCTGCTCTTGAATTATTTGTTACTTTTTTTTTTTTTTTTTTTTTTTTAACTGCATTGTTGTTTTAGGGGCTTGTAAGCACTTCACTGTGGCAAATACAATTTTATTTGATTTAAAGGGAATTCATTTAAGGGGAGTTATACTTGTAAGGGGTGCGTACTGGCGGCAGAGAAGTCAGGCGCAGGAGTGCAAAAACTGTGTTACAATGGTGCAGTTTAATAATAACAACCACCGGAAACCGAACAAACAATGGGTACAAAACCCGTTGCACACCAGATAAACCTGCACATGCACTTACAATAAACAGTTCCGGACAAGGACATGGGGGAAGAAGGTTAAATACACAACATGTAATGATGGAATTGAAACCAGGTGTGTGGGAAGACAAGACAAAACAAATGGAAAATGAAAAGTGGATCGATGATGGCTAGAAGACCGGCGACGCCGAACGCCGCCCTGGAAAAGGAGAGGAACCAACTTCGGCGGAAGTCGTGACAATCCTAAATGTTTATTGCATGACTACCTAGTAAAGTTCGGAATACTGCAGCCAATGTTAATTGGTGATGTGTCCCAAAAGTATTGATATATTAAGTTTCCGACAGGATCGGGCATCAGCAAAAAAAAGTTGTGTAGTGAAAGTTTTCAAAATTATTACAACCAACCAGAATCAATTATTAATACATAATGCAGCTTTAATATTTAAATAAATGTATGATTTCTTAGAGTGGGTAAACTGAGCATTATACAAAATAGTTATGTAATGTATGTCAAGGGACTATATAATGTTACAATATGGGCAATGTTACCATAAAAACATCTTAAAACTTCTTGGAAATAGGGGGCGCCCTTTTCACTTTTGGATAAAATGGTGCCCAAATTAAACGGCCTCGAACTCTGTCCTAGATCATATGATATGCATATTATTATTACTATTGGATAGAAAACTCTGAAGTTTCTAAAACTGTTTGAATTATATCTGTGAGTAAAACAGAACTCATTTGGCAGGCAAACTTCCAAACAGGAAGTGAAAATTCTGAAATGGGTCTCTGTGAAAGGCATCGCCTATTCAATTGCCTTGTATTTATGGATCTGTATGCACTTCATACGCCTTCCACTAGATGTCAACAGGCAGTAGAACGTGGAATGAGGTGTCTAGCCTGATGTGGGACCGAATGAGAGCTTTTGGAGTGACAGGTCAGCCATATTGGCAGTACTTGGAAACGCACCTGGGTATGTCATATCTTTGTCTGCAATGCGTTAGGTAGACACGAAGAAATGCTCCGTCTGGGACGTTATTGGATATATATGAGAAAAACATCCTGAAGATTGATTCTCAACTGAGTTTGACCAGTTTATTCGACTTTTATTATCACATTTAGAAGTTTTTATTCAATGCGTCAAATCTTCATGGACACGTGAGCTACACATGCTAGCCAAAGTTGCTAATTCGACAGAAGAAATGGACAATAAAACAAAACAACGATTTATTGTGGAACTAGGATTCCTGGCACTGCATTCTGATGAAAGTTCATCAAAGGTAAGGGAATATTTATGATGTTATTTCGTATTTTTGTTGACTCCAACATGGCGGAGAATGGCTGAGCGCTGTCTCAGATTATTGCATGCTGTGCTTTTTACTAAAGTAATTTTTTTAAATCTAACACAGCGGTTGCATTAAGAACCAGTGTATCTTTAATTATATGTACAACATGTATTTTTCAGCAAAGTTTATGATGAGTTTTTCTGTTAGATTACGTGGCTCTAAAATTTCGCCGGACATTTTGGAGCAATTTGTGACCATGGCGCCAATGTAAAACCACGATTTGTAGCTATAAATATGCACATTTTCGAACAAAACATAAATGTATTGTATAACATGATGTCATAAGACTGTCATCTGATGAAGTTGTTCAAAGGTTAGTGATTAATTTTATCTCTATTTGTGGGTTTTGTGAAAGCTATCTTTACGGTGAAAAAATGGCGTTGTGTTTTGGGCTATTGTGGTGAGCTAACATAAATATATGTTGTGTTTTCGCTGTAAAACATTTTAAAAATCAGACATGTTGGCTGGATTCACAAGATGTTTATCTTTCATTTGCTGTATTGGACTTGTGATTTCATGAAATTATATTATATCCCTGTGGCGCTAGGCTAGGCTATGCTAGTCAGCGTTTCTGATGACAATGATCCCGGATCCAGGATGGGTATTCCAGAAAGGTTAAAGTAAATATGGACAACATTTCATTTACATGTGCTATGGCAATAAAAACAGACACTAGCTGCTAGACAGCTTGTGGTGCAGCTAGTTGATGAGGGTTAGGGAGAAGCGCCGGTGGGACTTTTTGAGCTAAGTGTCCAAGGGCAGTAAAGGATATCAGGGTGCCTAGGAACTTGAAGCTGCTGATCATCTCCATGTCAATGTACAGTAGATGGGAGAATGGTCATTAAGTCTAACCATCTACTTTGTTTTGCTTACGCTGAGGCTGTTGTCCTCTCACCATTATGTCAGGTCCCACAGCTCCACATTTTTGTATTAATACAAATTTGTTATTACAGGGTTTTCACCCAGAGGCCTGAGTCTGCTAACCAGTTTGTGAGGCAGGATGGAAAGCAGAGCTATAAACGAAAATGCACTCTGACGCACGTAAAATGCATAATTGACAAATTTGTTTGGACAATAGGCAAACTGGAGTTGGTCCAGTGAATGTTTGCAACCATGTGCTACACAATATCTATTGTTCCAGTTTTTAAAATCGATATCTATTGTTCCAGTTTTTTAAATCGATATCGACCGGGCTGCAGTGGAGATGGTAAGAAGCGTCGATATCATGGGGACCTAACTTCTAACGTCCTTTCCTGGTACACCCACAGACACTGCAGTCAAAAATGCCAACCAGCAGCTCTCCATCCTACGGTAGCTGAAGAAGTTTTGCCTGACTTCAAACATGAACAAGAGTGTCGGATTGAAGTGTCTGAAAAAATTTCAACAGAACCATAAGAGCAGATTCCTTTAAAAAAAATCTTTACTGGCACAGTGGTTTTAAAATAATTCCTTGACTCCAAGAACCATAGATTATTTGTAGTTCATAACACAGTGGTGGGCCGTCAGGGCCAGCAACGCCTTCTCTGCTGGCCTAAACATCATCAGACTATAATTTTTTTTTTTTAATATATTTTCCCACAAATATGTATTAAATTATTCCCCAGAGTAAGAGTTATACTCTTCATTTCATAGCTTTCCTCTTGGTTGCACTGCTTCCAGCCCCAGGTTGAGATTTGGAGGGCTGGTCTTTATGTTAGATCTTTTATCCAATCATATTCAGCCATCATGTGTTGCCAGGGGTCTAAAATCTGCCCTCAGGCCTTCAGAATCAACAATGCGGGCGCTTGTAGCTTAAAGTGAATGGAAATGAAAATTTTGTGTCAACCAATCAGCTTTAGAGTTGGCTATTGTACGCCTGCTGGCTGGCTCCAGTGTTACACAGGAGCCAGCTAGCAGGCGTAGTGCGTGCACGTCTTTTGATTGGATTACCAATATTGAGAGGCAGGTCCTATGGGCAGGTCTATGCAGAACCTCAGAAATAGGAAACTGAATTTGACGAATTAATTAACGAATTAATTTGCGTACTACTTAGCTGTTTTTTCAACCCACAATGGCGGAAGGAGGAGAAGATATCGATTTGGTCGAGGATATAATTATAACGCCATTCTCAAGACGAACTTTTCAAGAAAAGTTAGACATTGTAAGGTAAGGTCGCCCGACGCCGACGCTACAAAGCCTGTCACAGGCGGGAAAGGGGTTCGTTCGCCACTTTCAAAGTTCCAACTACGAGCGCTATCAATGGCTCACAGGCTCCGAGAAGCACTGCAAACTGTACTGCTGGGAATGCCTATTATTTGCAAGTGATCGATTTGGTGTTTGGAGCCACATTGGCTTTGCAACTTGAGTTGTCTAACCAAGGCAGCAACGAGACACCAAAGTACGGCTGGGCACTTACAAGCAATGGTGCTTTTGAAAACTTTTGGGGACACCCGAGTGGATCTACAGCTCAACGAACAAGCGCGCAGGGCAACGGAGCTGCACAATGAAAAGGTGAAGAAAAATAGGGAAATATTGAAAAGACTCATTGTGTCATGTTTTTGGGTAAACACTGTTTACCCAAAAAATGTCAATTTTTGTCAATTTCAAGGTGACGCAACGCCTGGTTATACTCCGTTTCTGTCTAAATGTATAGTGTCTAGAGCCATGGCATCATAATGATGGTAATAAGAGGTGGATTAATTCGGGTGGGACTGTGTAGGACCTCACTGAAGGCCCAGGCCCCAGGCCCACGGCACGCCACTGTCATAACATTAACACACAACTGACATTAACTTCTACTTGCTACGCATCCCGGATCCGGGAGCACCCCCCACAGTAAAAAAGCTGACTAGCATAGCCTAGCATAGCGTCACAAGTAAATACTAGCATCTAAATATCATTAAATCACAAGTCCAAGACACCAGATGAAAGATACAGATCTTGTGAATCCAGCCATCATTTCTGATTTTTAAAATGTTTTACAGGGAAGACACAATATGTAAATCTATTAGCTAACCACGATAGCAAAAGACACAACTTATTTTTTCCACCATTTTTTTCCTGCATGGGTAGCTATCACAATTTCGACCAAATAAAGATATATATAGCCACTAACCAAGAAACAACTTCATAAGATGACAGTCTGATAACATATTTATTGTATAGCATATGTTTTTTTAGAAAAATGTGCATATTTCAGGTATAAATCACAGTTCTACATTGCAGCTGCAATCTGAAATAGTGCCGAAGCTGCCAGAATAATTACAGAGACCAACGTCAAATACCTAATTACTCATCTTAAAACATTTCTGAAAAATACACAGCGTACAGCAAATGAAAGCCCAACATCTTGTGAATCCAGCCAATGTGTCAGATTTTTTAAGTGTTTTACAGCGAAAACACAATATAGCATTATATTAGCTTAGCACAATAGCCAGAAACACAAGCAATTTACCAGCAGCACAGGTTAGCGATCGTAACAATACAGCAAAAGATATATAATTTTGGACTAACCTTGATATACTTCCTCAGATGACAGTCCTGTAACATCATATTACACAATGCATATAGGTTTTGTTCGAAAATGTGCATATTTAGCAGCACAAATCGTGGTTATACAATGTGATCAGTGGCAACAGGTCATGCAATCTGGGCGGCGCCATCTTGGAAAGGCACCTAATCTAATCAATAAATAATCGTAAACTTGACTAAAAAATACAGGTTGGACAGCAAATGAAAGATGCATTAGTTATTAATGCAACCGCTGAGTTAGATTTTTAAAATTAACGTTACTAGACATACAGTGTGCGTTACAGCCAGACTAGTGCCGCAATAATGGCGGACAAATGCGTTTACATTTTTCCACATAAATACGGAATAACATCATAAATAGCTCTTACTTTTGGACGAGCTTCCATCAGAATCTTGGGCAAGTGGTCCTTTGTCCAAAAGAATCGTTGCTTGGTTGTAAAACGTCGTCTTCAACTTCGGAATTAGCAGCTAACAATAGCTATGTGGCCACAACATGCCCAAATCCTCAAAACGCAATACTAAGGAAATTCCGAAAATAGCAATATACTCGCATAAACTGATATAACTCGGTTTAAAATAACTTCGTTATGATGTTTAACACCTATATCGAATTAAATTACAGACGGATATAGCTAAGGCCGATAACTGAGCGTTTCAAAATGCCATTCTGAGGTCTTGCTTTGCGCAATGACGAACGACGAAAAGAGAGCTCCCCTCGTTCCTTGGGCTTTTATAAGCTCTGAGAACTACGTAGAAACTCCATTCCACTTCTCATTGGTTACTGACATCCAGGGGAAGGCGGGTGCAGTTCATGTCGACCCATAGGATACATACAGAGCTTTAAACTGATCTGAGAACAGAGCCTCGTTTTCAGACCTTCGCAGTTCCTGTCATGGATTTCGCTGCAGAAAGAGTTCTGGTTCACCCACAGACATAATTCAAACGGTTTTAGAAACTAGAGATTGTTTTCTATCCAATAGTAATAATAATATGCATATTGTACGAGCAAGAATTGAGTATGAGGCAGTTTAATTTGGAGACGATATTTTCCAAAGTGGAAACAGCACCCCCTATATTGAGAAAAGGTTGCTTGACCGGTTCCCTTCTGCAAAACACAATTCATGGTTCCCTTCTGCAAGACACAATTGTGTAAAAATAAAGCAGAAGGAATGGGAACCCTATTCCTTTGAAGCAGTACTATATGGTACTGGGTATATACTTGAAGTTGTTATTTTACCCTAATAGGCTTCCATGGAATGTAAATATGACAAAAATGAAGTGAACGTGCACATTTAAGTCTACTCTGTTCGAAAACTGATATGTTGTAGATGTCAGCAAAGGTTTTACAAGGTTGTCACTGGCCAAATTTGCTTTATGTTAGCTTTTCAGTGTTTTCATGCTAATTGCGAGCTAACACTAGCGTTGAAATGACAGTCAGTCAGGCTGAAGAAGTTCCCTACCTTCAGCTGTTGTTTTGCTTAAATAAATGGCTTTGGGCTAAAAACGTAACTCAAAAACATGTCCTGCTTTAGTACTAGCTGATAAGTCACATTTAGGTTGCTTGTCTTCCTTTAGTCAATGATAAAGCAAAATAGAGACAACATAGTCCAAAAGTCGACAACTACCAGGATTTTGAGCAGAATGTTTTTGTAGTATCTCCATTGTCTAATCTATGTATGCCTGGCCCTGCATTCAAGCAACAATCTTGCTAGTATGTAATTTACCTTGATAGTATTAACATAGTCCAATGTGTTTCTGTAGCTGTTATAGTTGACATGTTTTTTCAGCAGGGCTTTTAATAAAACACAAGACAGCGCCGTTCACTGCGGCTAGCAGTATGGCCGGGCAGAGTTTGAGGCTAACTATATAATATGGCCGGGGTTCGAGGCTACCAACGTTAATTTAGTTAACTAGCCAGTATCTGACTTAGCTTATGCTAAGCACTGCTGATCCTGGTGCTAGATTAATGTTAGATGAAGCAGATGCTACGCTACAGCACTGTTTGCTAGCACAGATTGGAATATGTTCCGGGATTCCTCCGATGGCATTGAGGGGAACACCACATCAGTCATTGGCTTCATCAATAAGTGCATCGATGACGTTGTCCCCACAGTAACCGTACGTACATACCCCAACCAGAAGCCATGGAATACAGGCAGCATCCGCACTGAGCTAAAGGCTAGAGCTGCCGCTTTCAAGGAGCGGGACTCTAACCCGGAATCTTATAAGAAATCTCGCTATGCCCTCCAACAAACCATCAAACAGGCAAAGCGTCAATACAGGACTAAGATCGAATCGTACTACACTAGCTCTGACGCACGTCAGATGTGGCAGGGTTTGCAAACCATTACAGACTACAAAGGGAAGCACAGCCAATAGCTGCCCAGTGACACGAGCCTACCGGACGAGCTAAACAACTTCTATGCTCGCTTCGAGGCAAATAACACTGAAACATGCATGAGAGCACCAGCTGTTCAGGAAGACTGTGTGATCACACTCTCCGCAGCCAATGTGAGTAAGGTCAACATTCACATGGCCAGACGGATTACCAGGACGTGTACTGCGAGCATGCGCTGACCAACTGGCAAGTGTCTTGACTGACATTTTCAACCTCTCCCTGTCCGAGTCTGTAATACCAACATGTTTTAAGCAGACCACCATGGTGCCTGTGCCCAAGAACACTAAGGTAACCTGCCTAAATGACTACCGACCCGTAGCACTCACGTCTGTAGCCAGGAAGTGCTTTGAAAGGCTGGTGATGGCTCACATCAACACCATCATCCCAGAAACTCTAGACCCACTCCAATTTGCATACCGCCCCAACAGATCCACAGATGATGCAGTCTCTATTGCACTCCACACTGCCCTTTCCCACCTGGACAAAAGGAACACCTATGTGAGAATGCTATTCATTGACTACAGCTCAGCGTTCAACACCATAATGCCCTCAAAGCTTATCAATAAGCTAAGGACCCTGGGACTAAACACCTCTCTTTGCAACTGGATCCTGGACTTCCTGACTTCCCCAGGTGGTAAGGGTCAGTAACAACACATCCGCCACACTGATCCTCAACACAGGGGCCCCTCAGGTGTGCGTGCTCAGTCCCCTCTTGTTCTCCCTGTTCACTCATGACTGCACGGCCAGGCACGACTCAATCACCATCTATAAATTTGCCGATGACACAACAGCGGTAGGCCTGATCACCAACAAGACAGCCTATAGGGAGGCGATCAGAGACCTGGCCGTGTGGTGCCAGGACAACAACCTCTCGCTCAACGTGATCAAGACAAAAGAGATGATTGTGGACCACAGGAAAAAGAGGACCGAGCACGACGGAGCTGCAGCGGAGAAGGTTGAGAGCTTCAAGTTCCTTGGTGTCCACATCACCAACAAACGAACATGGCCCAAGCACACCAAGATAGTTGTGAAGGCACGACAAAACCTATTCCCCCTCAGGAGACTGAAAATATTTGGCATGGGTCCTCCGATCCTCAAAAGGTTCTACAGCTGCACCATCGAGAGCATCACTGCCTGGTATGGCAACTGCTCGGCCTCCGACCGCAAGGCACGACAGAGGGTAGTGCGAACGGCCCAATACATCACTGGGGCCAAGCTTCCTGCCATCCAGGACCTCTATACCAGGCGGTGTCAAAGGAAGGCCCTAATTGTCAAAGACTCCAGCCAACCTCATAGACTGTTCTCTCTGCTACCGCACGGCAAGCGGTACCGGAGCACCAAGCTTCTACACCCAAGCCATAAGACTCCTGAACATCTAGTCAACAGGCTACCCAGACTATTTGCATTGCCCCCCCTCTCTTCCTCTTTATACCACTGCTACTCTTGTTGTCATCTATGCATAGTGACTTTAATAACTCTACCTACATGTACATACTACCTCAACTAACCAGTGCCCCCGCACATTGACTCTGTATCGGTACCCCCCTGTATATAGTGTCGCTATGGCTATTTTACTGCTGCTCTTTAATTACTTGTTACAATTATCTCTTAGTCTTATCCGTATTTTTTTTAAACTGCATTGTTGGTAAGTAAGCATTTCACTGTTGTATTTGGTGCATGTGACTAATACAATTTGATTTGAACTATTCACCACATTTTATGTACTGCAGTACTAGATAGCTGTAGCTTATCCTTTCAGGACTAGATTAGTTGGGTGGACAACATGTCAGTTCATGCTGCTAAAGCTCTCATTAGGTTGGAGAACTTTCGTCATAATTACTGTGTAAGTCTGTGCAAGGGGGTGAGAACCATGAGCCTCCTAGGTTTTTTTAAATTTATTTTTAATCTTAAAAAAAAATATATATATATATATTTTTTTTTAAATTATTATATATATTTTTTTTAGGGGTGGATCAGCTTAATATTGCGGAAAGAATGTTGCTTCCAATGTAATTGTCTGCATCATTTCCAATCCCCCATATTTTTTGGGGTAAATATATATATCCATACACGCATGCATACATATACACATATATACATACACATACCTATATAGACATACATACTTTTTTAAAGAATATACCTTTATTATTATTCCCCGCAACCCTACCACCGCTCCCCCAATTGGAGTAAACTAATAAACACTTCTGCTTTTACCTTCAATTTATACATCTTATACCTATTTTACAGACACAGTCTACTTTACAATAGTTCTCTCTTGTTTGTTCTTAGTCCTTCCTCTATTTCTGTTGTCCATCCAATTTTATTTCCACTTGTAACTGTGCTATTTCACAAAAGCTCCGCACCTATACACATTTCACAGATCCCGCATGCCCTACATTGTTTATCCTGTTATTAGTCCCACCCTTCAGTTCCACTCAACCCCTCCCATCTATCTTCCAACATCATCCATTTCTGATTTTTATTTGCCATATATTTTTCAACTGTGCTGTGATGCTTCACAAAAGATTTGAACCTTCCTATTCTCATAGCTTCTACAGATTGTAAATTAAAAATAAACATTTTTGCTAAAATAATTATTATATTATTGATTGATTGACTATGGCTTTTCAAATCCCCCAGTATTGCTATCTGTAGCGTTAGTTCTAGGCAAAGACTCCTAAGTTTTGTATAGAAGTTAAATTAAATAGCTGTCCTCCGGCTACACCATGGTGCTACACCAGAGAGTGCTGTTGAGGCTACTGTAAACCTTCATTATAAAACAGTGTGTTTTAATAAATAATTTGATGACGTGAATATATTTAGCATAGTTTTATCTCAAAAGGATACATTTAAATAGGGAAACATTAAACAAGTTTTCTGAAATTCACTGAGTAGGATGGTCCTTCCCTTCCTCCTCTGAGAACCCTCACTGGTGCACACTGCATAGCACAGAAGAAGCCTATCGATCCCAATGGCTAGCTGACTACACGACCACTTTTGCTAGGTGAAGCTGACCAGCCTAAACTTCCTTTAAATGTTCATAAGTACACTTATTGACTCAGTGTAACTCACTTTCTACATCTCATGGCTCCTCATTTCACCCAACATTTCTCCTTCTCCGTTCTCTAAGTTCCACCTCTGTTCTCGTCTTTCCAGCAAACCGATTCGCTGAGAGGAAAACTTTTTGCAACTTTTTTTTGGTTGAGAAAACTGTCCAGTTCTCAGCAAGTGTCTCTTAAATCAGAGGTTCTTAAAGTGGGGTCTGCGGAGGTACTGCATGGGGTCGTGGCCAGATAAAAAAATATTACATACATATTACATAAAGCTTTTAGCACGATGTCTGGTCACTACAAGTACTTGGTGATGCCATTTGGCTTAGCCAATGCTCCGTCAGTGTTCCAGGCATTCGTCTAAGGAGGTGTTCCTGGACATGCTCGGATGCCAGGTGGTTGTGTATATCGACCACATCCTGGTCTACTTGGCTACCTTGGAGGATCACATTGCTCACGTCCGAGTAGTCCTGGAATGCCTCCTGGCTAACCAACTGTTTGTCAAGGCCGAGAAGTGCCAATTTTGTCAGGAGACTGTCTCCTTGCTAGGCTACCAAATGAGCCCACAAGGAGTGAAGATGGACGTCAAGAAGGTAGATGAAGTCAGGTTATGGCCAGTTCCAACCACCATAAAAGGGTTACAACAGTTTTTGGGGTTTGCCAATTTCTACCATCGTTTCATCAGGAACTTTAGCTCCATCGTCGCTCCTCTTTCCTCAAGGGTGGTCCCCGTAGGTTGGTGGGGAGTCCAGCAGCTGATGAGGCCTTCCGCCTATTGAAGTGACGTTTCACCTCCGCCCCATTGCTCAAACACCCAGATCCCACGATAGCCTTTGTTCTGGAGATGGACGCTTCAGAGGTGGGCGTGGGGTCAGTTTTGTCTCAACAACAAGGTAATTCACAAAAAGTGTGTCCGTGTGCGTATTACTCCAAGAAACTGTTCCCTGTAGAGAGGAATTACGACGTTGGCGATCGAGAGCTCCTGGCGGTGAAGTTGGCATTAAAGGAGTGGAGACACTGGCTGGAGGGCGCCTAGGACCCATTTGTCATCCTCACCAACCATCGGAACCTGGAGCACATACGAACAGCGAGGAGGCTGAATCCGCACCAAGCAAGGTGGGCCCTTTTCTTTACGAGATTTGACTTCACGCTAACCTATCGCCCAGGCTCAAAGAACACCAACGCTGATGCCCTGTCCCATCTCTACGATTCGGGAGAGGGTCCTGAATGCACCCATAATCCCTTCCTCTCGAGTTGTAGCCCCCCTGTGGTCTGGGACGTAGATGTGGACATTTGCCAGGCTCTAGAGAAGGAGCCCGCACCCACTACCTGTCCTCCTGAGCGTATCTACATTCCCACGGGGATAAGGGATCAGCTGCGGATCTGGGAGCACACAGCTGTTGTTGCTGGAAATCTATATTTTATTATTTATTTCACCTTTATTTAACCAGGTAGGCTAGTTGAGAACAAGTTCTCATATGCAACTGCGACCTGGCCAAGAGAAAGCATAGCAGTTCAACACATACAACAACACAGAGTTACACATGGAATAAACAACATACAGTCAATATTACAGTAGAAAAAAAAGGAAAACAAAAGTCTATATACAGTGAGTGCAAATGAGGTAGGATAAGGGAGTTAAGGCAATAAATAGGCCATGGTGGTGAAGTAATTACAATATAGCAATTAAACACTGGAATGGTAGATGTGCAGAAGATGAATGTGCAAGTAGAGAACTGGAAGGAAAGGTGGCCAAAGTATGAATTGGCTTTGGGGGTGACCAGTGAGATATACCTGCTGGAGTGCAAGGTACGAGTGGGTGCTGTTATGGTAACCAGTGAGCTGTGATAAGGTGGGCTTTACCTAGCAGAGACTTGTAGATGACCTGGAGCTAGTGGGTTTGGCGATGAGAGGGCCAGCCAACGAGAGCGTACAGGTCGCAGTGGTGGGTAGTATATGGGGCTTTGGTGACAAAATGGATAGCACTGTGATAGACCGCATCCAATTTGTTGAGTAGAGTGTTGGAGGCTATTTTATAAATGACATCGCCGAAGTCGAGGATCGGTAGGATGGTCAGTTTTACAAGTGTATGTTTAGCAGCATGAGTGAAGGATTCTTTGTTGCGAAATAGGAAGCCGATTCTAGATTTAATTTTGGATTGGAGATGCTTAATGTGAGTCTGGAAAGAGAGTTTACAGTCTATCCAGACACCTAGGTATTTGTAGTTATCCACATACTCACATAATCCATACAGAGTTGTGATGCTGGACAGGTGGGGGCAGTGATTGGTTGAAGAGCATGCATTTAGTTTTACTTGCATTTAAGAGCAGTTGGAGGCCATGGAAGGAGAGTTGTATGGCATTAAAGCTCGTCTTGAGGTTAGTTAACAGTGTCCAACGAAGGGCCAAATGTATAAAGAATGGTGTTGTCTGCATAGAGGTGGATCAGAGAATCACCAGCAGCAAGAGCGACATCATTGATGTATACAGAGAAGAGTGTCGGCCCGAGAATTGAACCCTGTGGCAACCCCCATAGAGAATGCCAGAGGTCTGGACAACAGGTCCTCCGATTTGACACACTGAACTCTATCAGAGAAGTAGTTGGTAAACCAGGCGAGGAAATCATTTGAGAAACCAAGGCTGTTGAGTCTCCCAATAAGAATGTGGTGATTGACAGAGTCTAAAGCCTTGGCCAGGTCGATGAATATAGCTGCACCATAACGTCTCCTATCAATGGCGGTTATGATATCAGTTAGGACCTTGAGCATGGCTGAGGTGCACCCATGACCAGCTCTGAAACCAGATTGCATAGGGGAGAAGATACGGTGAGATTCGAAATGGTCGGTAATCTGTTTGTTCACTTGGCTTTCGAAAAACCTTAGAAAGGCAGGGTAGGATAGATTTTGGTCTGTAGCAGTTTGGGTCTAGAGTGTCTCTCCCTTTGAAGAGGGGGATGACTGCTGCAGCTTTCCAATCTTTGGGAATCTCAGACGATACGAAAGAGAGGTTGAACAGGCTAGTGATACGGGTTGCAACAATTTCGGCACATAATTTTAGAAAGAGAGGGTCCAGATTGTCTATCCCGGCTGATTTGTAGGGGTCCAGATTTAGCAGCTCCTTCAGAACATCAGCTATCTGGTTTTGGGTGAAGGAGAAATTGGGAGGCTTGGGCGAGTTGCTGTGGGGGGTGCAGGGCTGTTGACCGAGGTAGGGGTAGCCAGGGGGAAGGCATGGTCAGCCGTAGAAAAATGCTTATTGAAATTCTCAATTTTAGTGGATTTATCGGTGGTGACAGTGTTTCTAGCCTCAGTGCAGTGGGCAGCTAGGAGGAGGTGCTCTTATTCTCCATGGACTTTACAGTATCCCAGAACTTTTTTGAGTTTGTGCTACAGGATGCAAATTTCTGCCTGAAAAAGCTAGCCTTGGCTTTCCTAACTGCCTATGGATATTGGTTCCAAAATTCCCTGAAAAGTTGCATATCACGGGGGCTATTCGATGCTAATACAGAACGCCACAGGATGTTTTTGTGCTGGTCAAGAGCAGTCAGGTCTGGAGTGAACCAAGGGCTATATCTGTTCCTGGTTAAAAAAAAATTGAAAGGGGCATGCTTATTTAAGATGGCACTTTTAATGAATGACCAGGCATCCTCTACTGACGGGATGAAGTCAATATCCTTCCAGGATACCCGGGCCAGGTCGATTAGAAAGGCCTGCTCACTGAAGTGTTTTAGGGAGCGTTTGACAGTGATGAGGGGTTGTCATTTGATCGCGGACCCATTACGGATGCAGGCAATGAGGCAGTGATCGCTGAGATCTTGGTTGAAAACAGCAGAGGTATATTTGGAGGGCAAGTTGGTTAGGATGATATCTATGAGGGTGCCCGTGTTTACAGATTTGGGGTTGTACCTGGTGGGTTCATTGATAATTTGTGTGAGATTGAGGACATCAAGCTTAGACTGTAGGATGACCGGGGTGTTAAAACCTCTTGAAGCTAGGGGGCAGTATTTTGATGGTCGGATAAAAAACGTTCCCAAAGTAAACTGCCTATTTCTCAGGCCCAGAAGATATAATATGCATATAATTGTCAGATTAGGATAGAAACCACTCTAAAGTTTCCAAAACTGTCAAAATATTGTCTGGGAGTACAACAGAACTGATATTGCAGGCGAAAACCTGAGGAAAATCCAACCAGGAAGTGCTGTTTTTCTGAAACTACTCTGTTCCATTGCAAGCCTATCCCCCATTTAAAGGGATATCATTCAGATTCCTTTCCCTATGGCTTCCACAGTGTGTGAACAGTCTTTAGACATAGTTTCAACCTTTATTCTGAAAAATGAGCGAGAATGATCACATCGCGTCAGTGGATAGCCAGATGTCCTTAGATTTGTTCATGCGTGCGCCACTGGTAGCGAGACATTTTCTTTCTCTCTTGTATTGAAAAGTTTAGCGTCCGGTTGAAATATTAGCGATTATTTATTGTAAAAACAACCTGAGGATTGATTATAAAAACTTTCAACATGTTTCAACTAACTTTACGGTACTATTTGGAATTTTTGTCTGCCCGTCGTGACCTGCACGAGCCTGTGGATTATTCAACAAAACGCGCCAACCAAATGGAGTTTTTTGGATATAAAAATAATCTTTATCGAACAAAACAAACATTTGTTGTGTAACTGGGAGTCTCGTGAGTGCAAACATCCGAAGATCATCAAAGGTAAGCGATTCATTTTATTGCTTTTCTGACTTTCGTGACCAATCTACTTTGCTGCTAGGTGTTTGTAATGTTTTGTCTACTGAGAGCTGTCCTCACATAATCGCATGGTTTGCTTTCGCTGTAAAGCTTTTTTGAAATCTGACACGCCAGGTGGATTAACAAGCTAAGCTGTGTTTTGGTATATTACACTTGTGATTTCATGAAAAGTAAATCTTTTTAGTAATTTAATTTGAATTTGTCGCTCTGCAATACAGCAGATGTTGACGAAAATTATCCCGCTAATGGGATTGGTGCGCCAAGAGGTTTTAAGCATGTCCCATGTCCCAGTTTAGGTCACCTAGCAGTACGAGCTCTGAAGATTGATAGGGGCAATCAGTTCACATGTGGTGTCCAGGGCACAGCTGGGGGCAGAGGGTGGCCTATAGCAAGCGGCAACGGTGAGAGACTTGTTTCTGGAAAGGTGAATTTTTAAAAGTAGAAGCTCAAATTGTTCGGGTACAGACCTGGATAGTAAGACAGAACTCTGCAGGCTAACTCCGCCCCCTTTGGCAGTTCTATCTTGTCGGAAAATGTTATAGTTAGGGATGGAAATGTCTGGGTTTTTGGTAGTCTTCCTGAGCCAGGATTCAGACACGGCTAGGACATCCGGGTTGGCAGAGTGTGCTAGGGCAGTGAATAAAACAAACTTAGGGAGGAGGCTTCTAATGTTAACATGCATGAAACCAAGGCTTTTACGGTTAAAGAAGTCAACAAATGAGAGCGCCTGGGGAATAGGAGTGGAGCTAGGCACTGCAGGGCCTAGGTTAACCTTCACATCACCAGAGGAACAGAGGAGGAGTAGGATAAGGGTACGGCTAAAGACTAAAATAACTGGTCGCCTAGTACGTTCAGAACAGAGAGTAAAAGGAACCGATTTCTGGGCGTGGAGAATTGATTCAAGGCATAATGTACAGACAAAGGTATGGTAAGATGTGAATACAGTGGGGGTAAACCTGTGCATAGTGACGATGAAAGAGATATTGTCTCTAGGAATATAATTTAAACCAGGTGATGTCACCGAATGTGTTGGAGGTGGAATTAAAGTGTTCACTAAGGCGTATTGAGCAGGGCTAGAGGCTCTACAGTGAAACAAGGCAATAAATACTAACCAAAACAGCAATCGACAAGGCATGTATATATTTCTTATAGTAGTCAATCTATCTCCGAGAAGTATTGGTGGCCTACCTTGGCATAGGACATTATTCGCTACGTCAACTCCTGTTTCGTATGTGCTCAAACCAAATCTCCCCGCCATGCTCCAGCAGGGAAACTCCGTCCCCTTCCTGTGCCTCAGCGTCCCTGGTCTCATCTATCCATTAACTTTGTCACTGATATACAGTGTAGACATGGTTAATGTTGTAAATTACTATTGTAGCTGGAAATGGCAGATTTTGTTAATGGAATATCTACATAGGCGTACAGAGGCCCATTATCAGCAACCATCACTCCTGTGTTCCAATGGAATGTTGTGTTAGCTAATCCAAGTTTATCATTTTAAAAGGCTAAATGATTATTAGAAAACACTTTTGCATTTATGTTAGCACAGCTGTCCTGATTAAAGAAGCAATAAAACTGGCCTTCTTTAAACTAGTTGAGTATCTGGAGCGTCAGCATTTGTGTGTTCAATTATAGGCTCAAAATGGCCAGAAACAAAGAACTTTCTTCTGAAACTCTTCAGTATTCTTCTGAGAAATTAAGGCTATTCCATGCGATAAATTTCCAAGAAACTGAAGATCTCTTACAGCGCTATGTACTACTCCCTTCACAGAACAGCGCAAACTGGCTCTAACCAGAATATAAAGATGAGTGGGAGGCCTCGGTGCACAACTGAGCAAGAGGACAAGTACATTAGAATGTCTAGTTTGAGAAACAGACACCTCACAAGTTCTCAACTGGCAGCTTCATTAAATAGTACCCACAAAACACCAGTCTCAAAGTCAACAGTGAAGAGGCGACTCCGGAATGCTGCCCTTTTAGGCAGAGTTGTAAAGAAAAATCCATATCTCAGACTCGCCAATAAAAATATAAGATTAAGATGGGCAAAAGAACACAGACACTGGACAGAGGAACTCTGCCTAGAAGGCCAGAATCCCGGAATCGCCTCTTCACTGTTGACATTGAGACTGGTGTTTTGCGGGTACTATTTAATTGTAGGCCTGGTCCTAGCTTTGTGATATATAGTAGGTTGGTTCCTGCTAGTACTATAAAGTATAGGGTAAGTCCCGGAAGGTAAGCTCGAGCAGGCTGGTACCTGTAGGGAAAGTCCTAGGGTGTAAATCCTGATTGGGTTAGTTCATGTGACTACTATAAGAACAGGGTGAGTCATAGAAGGTAAGCCCAAGCAGGCTGGAACCTGCAATGGGTAAGTCCTAGGAGGTAAGACCCGGGTGGGGTTGGTTCCCTGCTAAACCTTTAACGAGAGGGTGAAAGTCTCAGTGGCCATGAGGCAGTAGAATGTGTATGGATGGATAAAGTGACATGCTTGTCTACTAGGATAAAAAGTTGCAATTCAGGGTTAAAAGAAAAGCAATAAGATGTTTGAACACTGTTGAATTTGGGTGTATTAGCAGTAGCAATAAAGAGAGGTTGGTTGTATGCCCTGTTGGGGTGGTGAACCATGACAGATTATGTGGAAATAGGAAGATAAGCGTGAATAATTTTGGTAATGTGTGTTATCAACAGTGATATTTGAGGCGCAATACTGGAATAAGACATTAAGTAATCCTTATTCTCCAGTAATACATTTGCAGACGCTATGGTATAGGTTCCAATACAAGGTATTAAGTGCCGTGACCAATTAATAGGCACAAATACAAAAACTATTATCCGGGGAAGTGGCTAGTGCTACCTTGGAAAATTGTTAATAGAAGGTGTGTATTAGAGACAGGAGTGAGGAAATGTAAACACCCTGGGCACCGATGGGAGAGGTTTGGGAATAATAACTATTGATATGGCAACAGAGGGCCCGATTCTCCAAGCGGAGTTAGAGGATTTTAATAAAGCCATGGAGGCGCTGAAAGAAACTGACGAGCATTCTACCAATTCGGCTCGAATATGCGAAATTAATATATGTATTTAGCTACAAAAAGACTGGTACTTCGGCTTCGATGGCAGGTTTGAAACCTGTGATCAAAACGACAATAGTGGGGGTATTGGATGAAATAGAGCAAGATGTTTTAAGAGTGGAATATAACTCCGCTCACTTCGCAGACGAGCGAGGGGTTAATACGGCCACAGTGAAAGTCACCAACAGTGATTTCAATGGCCAAGGTAAGACAAAGAAACGTAGCGAAAAAACATCAAAGCGTAGGGAAATAGTCCCACATCTAAAACAGGGAGCTATCGGACTTTGGAAGAATGGAGGAATGGAATTGAGCCTACTGCATTCTGAGGAAATGCTGCCATGCAAACCTTCACATAGTGGTTTATGGCTCGGTTCGATCAATAGTGGTTCAGAGCCAACTTTTTAATAGAGGCCAGGGATCAAATATTGCGGATTCCTTATGATGAGAAATTGGCTAAATTTGCCACAGGAAATTATATTTTGGATTGAAGAATCTAGGCGAAATGCCAGGGGAATAGATTCTAGAGGTAACAAATTTAAATTAACTGGCCAAACACTCCTTGTAAACTCAGAAAGCCTTGGTTTTTCTTTGATGTCATGAGACATTTTATGTGGTATTACTCTGAAATAGATTAAAATTTGATGTCGTCTTATTCTGAAATAGATTTCTAGAATGTACGAAAGGGTGGCGGGGTATTGGCGAATTAGTGAAGGGATTACTAAACCTAAAATGAACTTTACACTTTTTTAGTTAGTTCATGAACATTGTGGTGCGGTGGTTATGGAGAATAGTACATTAACTTCTTTGGGATAGTTGGCAGTATTTTCACGTCCGGATGAAAAGCGTGCCCAGAGTAAACTGCATGCTACTCAGGCCCAGATGCTAGGATATCCATATTATTAGTATATTTGGATAGAAAACACTCTGAAGTTTCTAAAACTGTTTGAATGATGCCTGTGAGTATAACAGAACTCATATGGCAGGCAAAAAAAAACAATTCTGAGGTTTGTAGTTTTTCAACTCTTTGCTTATCCAAGATAGTGGAAATGGGGTCATATTGCACTTGCTAAGGCTTCCACTAGATGTCAACAGTCTTTAGAACCTTGTTTGAGGCTTCTACTGTGAGGGGGGGGGGGGGGGCGAATGAGAGGGGATTGAGTAAGGTCTCTCCCAGAGTGCCATGAGCTGACCACGCGTGATCACGTGAGAGTTAGCTTGAGTTCCATTGCATTTCTGAAGACAAAGGAATTCTCCGGTTGGAACATTATTTAAGAATTATGTTAAAAACATCCTAAAGATTGATTATATACATCGTTTGACATGTTTCTACGTACTGTAACGGAACTTTTTGACTTTGTCTGCACCTAGTGATCGCGCCTCATGAATTTTGATTACTGGGCTAAACGCGATAACAAAAAGGAGGTATTTGGACATAAATGATAGACTTCATAAAACAAACATTTATTGTGGAACTGGGATTCCTGGGAGTGCATTCTGATTTAGATCATCAAAGGTAAGTGAATATTTATAATGCTATTTCTGGCTTCTGTTGACTCCACAACATGGCGGATATCTGTATGGCTTGATTTTGTGTCTGAGCGCTGTACTCAGATTATTGCATGGTGTGCTTTTTCCGTAAAGCTTTTTTGAAATCTGACACAGTGGTTGCATTAAGAAGAAGTATATCTTCCATATATAAACACTTGTGTTTTCATCAACATTTATGATGAGTATTTCTGTAAATTGATGTGGCTCTCTGCAAAATCACCGGATGTTTTGGAAGCAAAACATTACTAAACATAACGCGCCAATGTAAACTGAGATTTTTGGATATAAATATGAACTTTATCGAACAAAACGTACATGTATTGTGTAACATGAAGTCCTATGAGTGTCATCTGATGAAGATCATCAAAGGTTAGTGATTCATTTTATCTCTATTTATGCTTTTTGTGACTCCTCTCTTTGGCTGGAAAAATGGCTGTGTTTTTCTGTGACTAGGCACTCACCTAACATAATCGCATGGTATGCTTTCGTTGTAAAGCCTTTTTGAAGGCTTTTGCCCTGCCATATGAGTTTTGTTATACACAGACATCATTCAAACAGTTTTAGAAACGTCAGTGTTTTCTATCCAAATCTACTAATAATATGCATATCTTAGCTTCTGGGCCTGAGTAGCAGGCAGTTTACTCTGGGCACCTTATTCATCCAAGCTACTCAATACTGCCCCCCAGCCATAAGAAGTTAAGCTTTCATAGTGTCTATCAAGTTTTTTCCCCCTGAGAATTAGAACTTAACATTATACATACTATACACATTTCATGGCACACAGTATATTTTACATCAGTTATCTTGTTATTTTTTTGTCCCACCCTTCAGCTTCCCTCAACTCCTCTCATCTACCTCTGAACACCATCCAATTTTCTATTTGTCATATTTTTCAACTGTGCTGTGATGTTTCAAAAAAGTTCTGATCCTTTATATTCTTATAGTTTCTACAGATTGTAAATGAAATACATGTTTTGCTAAGAGTATTATTATATATTATTAATTGATTACGACTCTTCAAATCACCCAGCAGATCTATTTGCAGAGAAAGCCCCAGGTAAATGTTGCAATTCTTCAGCCATTCCTGAACCTGTGCCCAAAAATAAGCTACATATGTGCAGTACCAAAACACGTGATCTAATGATTTGACCAAACATTTAGGAAGACGTCATGAAGTACACTCACCAGCCAGTTTTAGTACACCACACTGTTCACAAAAATGAATTGCTCCTACAGACAGGGAATGCAGTATAAAGCAGGCAGGTGGGCATTTTGGCATTCAGTTACTGTTAGATTGAACGTTAGAATGGGCAAAACTAGTGACCTAAGCAACTTTGAGCGTGGTATGATCATCGGTGCCAGGCGCCCTGGATCCAGCTTCTCAGAAACAGCCGCCCTACTGGACTTCTCACACATGACAGAGTCTAGAGTTTACCAAGAATGATGCGACAAACAAAAAGTCAGCGACAGTCCTGTAGGCGAAAACAGCTCATTGATGAGAGATGTCGAAGGAGAATGGCAAGAATCATGCAAGTTAACAGGGCTCCCGAGTGGCGTAGTGGTCTAAGGCACTGCATCTCAGTGCTAGAGGCATTGCTACAGACACCCTGGTTTGAATTCAGGCTGTATCACAACTTCCTCTGATTGGGAGTCCCATAGGGTGGCGCACAATTGGCCCAGCGTCATCGGGGTTTGGCCGGTGTAGGTTGTCATTGTAAATAAGAATGTGTTCTTAACTGACTTGCCTAGTTTAAAAAAAAGTTGGGGTCTCTATAAGCTTCAATATGAGGTCCTAAACCTAGCATGAAAGTATGGGCTAATATAGCCTAAATATTTGCCTTGGGGTAAGTTGAGGTGATGGTAAGTTGAGCAATTTTAAGTGTTTTCTTCCCAGGCCTAACGCAAGGAAAAACGCAGTGGTAATATTTCATTCAGTACAGAAATTTGTATGTGCTTAACTTACCCTGTCCAGCGTCTTAGCTCCATACAGACGTGACGCTTGGCATTCAGGCCAAAGAGTTCAATCTTGGTTTCATCAGACCAGATAATCTTGTTTCTCATGGTCTGAGAGTCTTTAGGTGCATTTTGGCAAACGCCAAGCGAGCTGTCATGTGCCTTTTACTGAGGAGTGGCTTCCGTCTGGTCACTCTACCATAAAGGCCTGATTGGTGGAGTGCTGCACAGATGGTTGTCCTTCTGGAAGGTTCTCCCATCTCCACAGAGGAACTCTAGAGCTCTGTCAGAGTGACCATCGGGAGCTTGGTCACCTCCCTGACCAAGGCCCTTTTGCCTCGATTTCTCAGAGTCTTGGTGGTACCAAACTTCTTCCATTTAAGAATGATGGAGGCCACTGTGTTCTTGGGGACCTTCAATGCTGCAGAGATTTTTTGGTAGCCTTCCCCAGATCTGTGCCTCAACATAATCCTCTCTTGATCTCTACGGACAATTCCTTCGACCTCATGGCTTGGTTTTGCTCTGACATGCACTGTCAACTGTGGGACCTTTTATAGACAGGTGTGTGCCTTTTCAAATCATGTCCAATCAATTGAATTTACCACAGGTGGTCTCCAATCAAGTTGTAGAAAAATCTCAAGGATGATCAATGGTAACAAGCCAGTGAATTGGTGCTCCATTTATCTTTAGACTTAAAGTGTGCCACTAGTGTATTTTCAGTATTTCAAAACATTCGGTGGTGATAAATACAAACAATTAAACTGTTCTTTACTTCCAAAAGCCTACCAACACCATTTTTCTATAGCTACGACAGTATTTGAGGGAGGATGGTTACTAACATCCTGTTGATGACATTGGGCTTTCCGGCTTCTCCTGTGAGGGTTTAAGAGGTGCCGCCACCTCCTGTAAGCAGTGTGCATTTCTCTTTTGGCAAAGTTGTAGGACAGTATAAATCATAGACTGTAGCAGCCTATGTAAACTCAGCAAAAAAAGCAACGTCCCTTTTTCAGGACCCTGTCTTACAAAGATAATTCGTAAAAGTCCAAATAACTTCACAGATCTTCATTGTAAAGATTTTAAACACTGTTTCCTAAGTTTGTTCAATGAACCATAAACAATTAATGAACATGCACCTGTGGAACGGTTGTTAAGACACTAACAGCTTACAGACGATAGGCAATTAAGGTCACAGTTATGAAAACATAGGACACTAAAGAGGCCTTTCTACTGACTCTGAAAAACACCAAAAGATGCCCAGGGTTCCTGCTCATCTGCGTGAACGTGCCATAGGCATGCTGCAGGGAGGCATGAGGACTGCAGATGTGGCCAGGGCAATAACTTGCAATGTCCGTACTGTGAGATGACTAAGACAGCGCTACAGGGAGACAGGACGGACAGCTGATCATCCTCGCAGTGGCAGACCACGTGTAACAACACCTGCACGCGATCAGTACATCCGAAAATCACACCTGCGGGACAGGAACAGGATAGCAACAGCAACTGCCCGAGTTACACTAGGAACACACAATCCCTCCATCAGTGCTCAGACTGTCTGCAGTAGGCGGAGAGAGGCTGGACTGAGGGCGTGTAGGCCTGTTGAAGGCAGGTCCTCAGCAGACCGGCAACAACATCGCCTATGGGCACAAACCCACCGTCGCTGAGCCAGACAGCACTGGTAAAAAGTGCTCTTCACTGACGAGTCGTTGTTTTGTCTCACCAGGGATGATGGACGGATTCACATTTATTGTCAAAGGAATGAGCGCTACACCGAGGCCTGTACTCTGGAGCGGTATCGATTTGGAGGTGGAGGGTCCGTCATGGTCTGGGGTGGTGTGTCACAGCATCATGGGACTGAGCTTGTTGTCATTGCAGGCAATCTCAATGCTGTGTATTACAGGGAGGACATCCTCCTCCCTCATGTGGTACCCTTCCTGCAGGCTCATCCTGACATGACCCTCCAGCATGACAATGCCACCAGCCAAGCTGCTCATTCTGTGCGTGATTTCCTGCAAGACTGACATTACTGTGTTCTTCCATGGTCAGCGAAGAGCCCGGATCTCAATCCCATTGAGTATGTCTGGGACCTGTTGGATCGGCGGGTGAGGGCTAGGGCCCCCCCATAAACATCCGGGAACTTGCAGGTGCCTTGGTGGAAGAGTGGGGTAACATCTCACAGCAAGAACAGGCAAATCTGGTGCAGTTCATGAGGAGGAGATGCACTGCAGTACTTAATGCAGCTGGTGGCCACACCAGATACTAACTGTTACTATTGATTTTGACCCCTCCCCCCCTTTGTTCAGGGACACATTATTCAATTTATGTTAGTCGCATGTCTGTGGAACTTGTTCAGTTCATGTCTGTTGTTGAATCTTGTTATGTTCATACAAATATTTACACATGTTAAGTTTCCTGAAAATAAACACAGTTGACAGTGAGAGGACGTTTCTTTTTTTTTGCTGAGTTTATATCTAATGCAAATAACTTTACTTGGTGAAGGATGTTCAAAAAGGGGGTAGTTTGAGTTTACCCTCCACAATGTGTGGTCACATTTCAAAAAGGCTGACATCCCCCCCAATAAAATGGCTATGGGTTCCTAACATTTAGCAGTGCTGGCTATTCATTGAAATGTACATTGCAAGTTGCAATGTTGTCTGTGGCTTCGATTTGAACATAGTTTGAAGCAATAAACAGGTCATGAAATTAAATTTACATTGGAATGTATGCTTTGTATTAATTAATGCACTCAATACGATAGACTAGAATTGGCTTGACCACAGACAATTTCACCCTTAATGACAGTGATCAACACTTTGTGTGAAGCGGTTTAGAGAGTAGCATCTCTTTAACAAAGCAACTGGAGTCAGGTTAAAGTGAAGACAAATATTCTTAAAATGGTCTGCGGCCGGGGTAAGCCAATCTAAGTTAAAATCCTCTAAAACAAATCATTTGGATGACAGAAAAGGTTTGTAAAGAACACTAAAGTTGTAAAGAACACTGTAAAGACACAACCCCAGCTCACACAACTTTGTCAAAATAGTCCTCATGATAAGAAACCCAATACCAGAGTGACATCTTCTGCACAATAAAGGGACTCCAACTTTCCTGCGCAATAACGTGACTCCAACTTTCCTCCATAGTAAATTAATGTGAACACTAGAAAACACTCCAACTTGTGTGTACACTTGTGTACTACCTACTAGTTATTTTTTTGCAGCTGTCAGAGCTGTGTAGCTTGTTAAAGTGGAGGTGTGTCACCACATGACTAGCACCCTACATGCCGTGTTCAATGATGTATATAAACACTGGATTGCTATTGGCCAATAAGAAGCCTTGAAGCCATTAGTTGCTATATTGACACTCCCCAGAAGCAGTCCTCTATAGGAATGAATGTAATTTTACAGTATTTCAAATAAATGTTTTAAGGACAAAATTACCGGTATTTAAGTATTTTTCTTGTTGTAGTGGGGACAGTAACAGTCAAACTTTCTATCTAAAAATTATACTTTAAGGAAAATGTTTTATTATATATTTTGTATTTGTATGTTTAGCTCACATAATATAATAAAAAATAATGCATTAAGGTGTATAATAGAATAAATGTGGCGAAAACAAATGTAGACATTAATAAATGCATTTCTAAAGCTTCCAAAATATTTGTTACAACGTTGGGGAATTGCCAAGATGGAGGCGCGGTGGCTTCAAAACAGCGCCCCCTGTTTTGTCATCTAGTGCATATATAAATGATTGGCCATATTTCAATGTATTAATCAAACATTAACTTCTGACCTTGTTTTAGGCTACATGGTTTACTACTAACGTATATCATATAACAATTATTCATTATATCTTCAAACTAAAGTGTAGACCCACAGAGTGGGATATTTTAGTGTGTGGATCGATACGCAACTAGAGAGAGCAATAGTAATGGGAAAATTAATGTTTGTTTTGGGATAAATGCCAATCACAGGCTTAAGAGATCATATATGTTTTGTTCTGAGATAATGTCATCAGCTAACGTCACTTCTTGTGAATTTTGAAGCATGTATGTAATAAAAACAAGCACATAATATCATGACCTTTATGAATTATGAAGCCTTTATGTGCTTTATCCCATAGAACAAAACAAAACATATTACTGCACCTGTACATAGCCCATCTATAGTTTAGCCCAAACAACTACCTCTTCCCCTACTGTATTTATTTATTTATTTTGCTCCTTTGCACCCCATTATTTCTATTTCTACTTTGCACGTTCTTCCACTGCAAATCTACCATTCCAGTGTTTACTTGCTATATTGTATTTACTTACTTTATATTGCCTTTACCTCCCTTATCTCACCTCATTTGCTCACATTGTATATAGACTTAATTTTCTACTATATCATTGACTGTATGTTTGTTTGTTTTACTCCATGTGTAACTCTGTGTTGTTCTATGTGCCGAACTGCTTTGCTTTATCTTGGCCAGGTCTCAATTGTAAATGAGAACTTGTTCTCAACTTGCCTACCTGGTTAAATAAAGGTGAAATAAATAAAAAATAAGATGTGTTAACGTCAAACATTATTTATGTCGTTTATCACAAAACTCCATTCTTTCCCCATTAATTCCCCCTATAAGAATTGCTGAACGAACCAGAGTAACTAATTTCCGGTTTTTAGGACTACAAACTGGCAATCTCTATTGAGCAAGGCTCATTGGCATTGGGGTTCTCTCCAAAGTCCTCTGAAAAAGTTTGCATAGCCCACTGTATTAAAGTAAGATCATATAAAGACGATATTAGTGTCAGACCCATAGAAACGTCTATATTTAGTTGTTGCCATGTGTCTCATGGGCATTTTGACCTGATGGTCAGACGATCCGACAAATGTCGTTCTGCCTGTAACTTAAGGACACGCCTCTTCGCCGAATGGAGTGGACCGCGCCATAACGTAAAGTCCTATCTACGTAGGATGAACATTTACATTTTTTATTATATAGCATTTTACATAACATATTATTGTACGTTTAATCCATGCCAGAAACTATGACGCGAGAAGAGGAGTTAATTCGGATTGCAAAAAAACTGGACAAGATGGTGTCTAGAAATAACACGGTGAGTGTATTTTGACGCATTGTTTTATGTCGCATGTTTTTCTGTCACCTCGTGCAGTCAAATGTATGAAATCATGTGTAGATACATGCTTTATTTTGAATTTGCAATGACGTATTCCATTTTATAGTTATCTACATTAATACAAAGTTTTACATTTCGAGGTTGTGCTTTAAAACGTTGTGCAAGTGGCAAATGCTGAACGGGTGTTTGGCACAGGATTGTCCAGCTTTTGCCTATTAAGCAAGACCGTGCGATATACACACACACACTGAATAAAACTACTAATGCAAAAGTGTGAGACTTAAAGCATTCTGGTATTCTACAACAACTCCGTGAATGGAACCGAAAGTAAAACAACGCACGGTCGTGACAATGGCGTGCTATGGGGCTGTATTTTGTTAGTATGGGCCAATTGTTCAGTTCTGTTTTGGCGGATTGTAGAATTCAAGTCGTTCACTGATACCTTTAATGATATTCCTTATTAACATAGTAGACTACATAAACACAACTATTTTGACTATTAGGCTACATTACTATTACAAGATTTGTACATAGTCATTATAGTATTACAGTTTGTTATTGATTGTAATTTTGATTAATACCATTGATTACATGTCAATAGTGTGATCACTTAAAAACAGACTGTAGAAACATGTGCAGCTGCTACAGTAGGGCTACTAATTACAGTACAAACCCGTCCTGCAGCATTAATTCAATAATACTATGCTCCCACCATCACCCTGCTCTTCCAAGTCAACACAGGGTACTACACAGAGGTGATATAATATTACCCTTTTGCGGTCACTTTGATTGTAAGAATATAATATATTTTTAAACACTTCTACATGAATGTGGATGATACCATGATTATGGATAATCCTGAATGAATAGTGAATAATGATTTTTTTTAATTTTTTTTTATTTTACCGTTATTTTACCAGGTAAGTTGACTGAGAACACGTTCTCATTTGCAGCAACGACCTGGGGAATAGTTACAGGGGAGAGGAGGGGGATGAATGAGCCAATTGTACACTGGGGATTATTAGGTGACCGTGATGGTTGAAGGCCAGATTGGGAATTTAGCCAGGACACCGGGGTTAACACCCCTACTCTTACGATAAGTGCCATGGGATCTTTAATGACCTCAGAGAGTCAGGACACCCGTTTAGCGTCCCATCCGAAAGACGGCACCCTACACAGAGCAGTGTCCCCAATCACTGCCCTGGGGCATTGGGATCTTTGTTTAGACCAGAGGAAAGAGTGCCTCCTACTGGCCCTCCAACACCACTTCCAGCAGCACCTGGTCTCCCATCCAGGGACTGACCAGGACCAACCCTGCTTAGCTTCAGAAGCAAGCCAGCAGTGGTATGCAGGGTGGTATGCTGCATGAGTGAGAAAGTTATAGATGCACAAATATCATATCTCCACTGCGTCTCCAGACTCTGTCACGTCTGTCACATGTACTCATGTGCTCAGTGTGAACCTGCTTTCATCTGTGAAGAACACAGGGCGCCAGTGGCGAATTTGCCAATCTTGGTGTTCTCTGGCAAATGCCAAACGTCCTGCACGGTGTTGGGCTGTAAGCACAACCCCCACCTGTGGACGTCGGGCCCTCATACCACCCTCATGGAGTCTGTTTCTGACCGTTTGAGCAGACACATGCACATTTGTGGCCTGCTGGAGGTCATTTTGCAGGGCTCTGGCAGTGCTCCTCCTTGCACAAAGGCGGAGGTAGCGGTCCTGCTGCTGGGTTGTTGCCCTCCTACGGCCTCCTCCACGTCTCCTGATGTACTGGCCTGTCTCCTGATTTTTTTTGACCACGTGGACTGGGATGTGTTCCGAATAGCCTCAGACAATAACATTGATGTATACGCTGACTCGGTGAGCGAGTTTATTAGCAAGTGCATCGGAGATGTCGTATCCACTGTGACTATTAAAACCTTTCCTAACCAGAAACCGTGGATTGATGGAAGCATTCGCACAAAACTGAAAGTGTGAACCACTTCTTTTAATCATGGCAAGGCGACTGGAAACGTGACCGAATGCAAATAGTACAGCTATTTCCTCAGCAAGGCAATCAAACAAGCAAAGCGTCAGTATAGAGACAAAGTAGAGTCGCAATTCAACGGCTCAAACACAAGACGTATGTGGCAGGGTCTACAGTCAATCACGGATTACAAAAAGAAAACCAGCCCCGCGACGTCTTGCTCCCAGACAAATTAAACAAATTCTTTGCTCGCTTTGAGGACAATACAGTGCCACTGACACAGCCTGCTACCAAAGCCTGTGGGCTCTCCTACTCCGTGGCCAACGTGAGTTAAACATTATAACGTGTTAACCCTCGCAAGGCTGCCGACCCAGACTGCATCACTAGCCGCGTCCTCAGAGCATGCGCAGGCCAGCTGGCTGGTGTGTTTACGGACATATTCAATCAATCCCTATCCCAGTATGTTGTACCCACATGCTTCAAGATGGCCACCATTGTTCCTGTTCCCAAGAAAGCTAAGGTAACTGAACTAAATGCCCCGTTGCACTCACTTCTGTCATCATGAAGTGCTTTGAGATACTAGTCAAGGATCATATCACTTACACGCTACCTGATACCTTAGACCCACTCCAATTTTCTTACCGCCCCAATAGGTCCACTGACGATGCAATCGCCATCACACTGCACACTGACCTATCCCATCTGGACAAGAGGAATACCTATGTAAGAATGCTGTTCATTGACTACAACTCAGCATTTAACACCATAGTACCCTCCAAACTCGTCATTAAGCTCGACCCAGCCTTGTGCAACTGGGTCCTGGACTTTCTGACGGGCCGTCCCCTGGTGGTGAAGGTAGGAATCAACATCTCCACCCCGCTGATCCTTAACACTGGGGCCCCACAAGGGTGCGTTCTCAGCCCTCTCCTGTACTCCCTGTTCACCCATGACTGCGTGGCCATGCATGCTTCCAACTCAATCATCAAGTTTGCAGACGACACTACAGTGGTAGGCCTGATTACCAATAACGATGAGACGGCCTACAGAGAGGAGGTGAGGGCCCTCGGAGTGTGGGGTCAGGAAAACAACCTCTCACTCGACGCCAACAAAACAAAGGAGATAATCGTGGACTTTGGGAAACAGCAGAGGGATCACCCCCCCCCCCCCACCCCCCCATCCACATCGACGGGACAGTAGTGGAGAAGGTGGAAAGTTTTAAGTTCCTCGGCGTACACAGACAAACTGATATGGTCCACCCACACAGACAGTGTGTTGAAAAAGGCGCAACAGCACCTCTTCAACCTCAGGGGGCTGAAAAAATGTTGGCTTGTCACCTAAAACACTCACAAACTTTTACAGATGCACAATCGAGAGCATCCTGTCGGGCTGTATCACCACCTGATACGGCAACTGCACCGCCCTCAACCACAAGGCTCTCCAGAGGGTAGTGCGGTCTGCGCAACGCATCACAGAGGGCAAACTACCTGCCCTCCAGGACACCTACAGCACCTGATGTCACAGGAAGGCCAAAAAGATCATCAAGGACAACAGCCACCCGAGCCACTGCCTGTTCACCCCACTATCATCCAGAAGGCGAGGTCAGTACAGGTGCATCAAAGCTGAGACCGAGAGACTGAAAAACAGCTTCCATCTCAAGGCCATCAGACTGTTAAGCAGCCATCTAGCACATTGGAGGCTGCTGCCTATAGTCATAGACTAGAAATCACTGCCCACTTTAACTTCTCTGCGCTACGGATCCCTTTTACGGGATCACTTTCCTAAACAACCGCTAGAATTGCAGGGCGCCAAATGCATAAATATTACAAAAAATATTTATAATCATGCAATCACAAGTGAAATATACCAAAACACAGCTTAGCTTGTTGTTAATCCACCTATCATGTCAGATTTTGAAAATATACTTTACAGCGAAAGAAATCCAAGCTTTTGTGAGTGTAGCAATCAATGCTACAACAGCTAGCCCCAAATTAGCATGGTCACGAAAGTCAGAAAAGCAATAAAATTCATCGCTTACCTTTGATAATCTTCAGATGTTTCCACTCACGAGACTCCCAGTTACACAACAAATGTTATTTTTGTTCAATAAATATTACTTTTATCACAAAAAAACGCCATTTGGGTTGCGCATTATGTTGAGAAAACAAAAGCCTTCTTCCGTTCGACAAATTCCAAAAAGTATCCATAATGGTCGTAGAAACATGTCAAATGTTTTTTATAATCAACCCTCAGGTTGTTTTTAACAAACACAATTGATAATATTTCAACCGGACCGTAACCTATTCAATAAGATAGAAAAGAAAATGAGGAGCCCCTCGCACGCAGGAAACATTCAGAGGACACCTGACTACTTATGAAACATCTCGCTCTTTTTTCAAAATAAAAGCCTGAAACTGTCTAAAGCCTGGTCACAGCCTGAGGAAGCCATTGGAAAAGGAATCTGGTTGATACCCCTTTAAATAGAGGATAGAGTAGACGGTCCAGGAAACATTTTTTTTAATAATAATCACGTCCGGGTTATATTTTCTCAGGTTTTCGCCTGCAGAATAAGTATTGTTATACTCACAGACAATATTTTGACAGTTTTGGAAACTTTGGAGTGTTTTCTATCCTAATCTGTAAATTATATGCATATTCTACGATCTGGGCCAGAGAAAATGTCCGTTTACGTTGGGAACATAAAAAATAAAAAAAATAAAAAAAGATTCTGACCCCTAGCGCTAAGAGGTTTTAAGGAATGGAACACTAGTCACTTTAATAATGTTTACATATCTTGCATTACTCATCACATATGTATATACTGTATTCTATACTATTCTATGTTATCTTAGTCACTCGTTCATATGTACAGTGGGGAGAACAAGTATTTGATACACTGACAATTTTGCAGGTTTTCCTACTTACAAAGCATGTAGAGGTCTGTAATTTTTATCATAGGTACACTTCAACTGTGAGAGAAGGAATCTAAAACAAAAATCCAGAAAATCACATTGTATGATTTTTAATGAATTAATTTGCATTTTATTGCATGACATAAGTATTTGATACATCAGAAAAGCAGAACTGAATATTTGGTACAGAAACCTTAGTTTGCAATTACAGAGATCATACGTTTCCTGTAGTTCTTGACCAGGTTTGCACACACTGTAGCAGGGATTTTGGCCCACTCCTCCATACAGACCTTCTCCAGATCCTTCAGGTTTCGGGGCTGTCGCTGGGCAATACGGACTTTCGGCTCCCTCCAAAGATTTTCTATTGGGTTCAGGTCTGGAGACTGGCTAGGCCACTCCAGGACCTTGAGATGCTTCTTACGGAGCCACTCCTTAGTTGCCCTGGCTGTGTGTTTCGGGTCGTTGTCATGCTGGAAGACCCAGCCACGACCCATCTTCAATGCTCTTACTGAGGGAAGGAGGTTGTTGGTCAAGATCTCGCGATACATGGCCCCATCCATCCTCCCTTCAATACGGTGCAGTCGTCCTGTCCCCTTTGCAGAAAAGCATCCCCAAAGAATGATGTTTCCACCTCCATGCTTCACGGTTGGGATGGTGTTCTTGGGGTTGTACTCATCCTTCTATTCCTCCAAACACGGCGAGTGGAGTTTAGAGCAAAAAGCTCTATTTTTGTCTCATCAGACCACATGACCTTCTCCCATTCCTCCTCTGGATCATCCAGATGGTCATTGGCAAACTTCAGACGGGCCTGGACATGCGCTGGCTTGAGCAGGGGGACCTTGCGTGCGCTGCAGGATTTTAATCCATGACGGCGTAGTGTGTTACTAATGGTTTTCTTTGAGACTGTGGTCCCAGCTCTCTTCAGGTCATTGACCAGGTCCTGCCGTGTAGTTCTGGGCTGATCCCTCACATTCCTCATGATCATTGATGCCCCACGAGGTGAGATCTTGCATGGAGCCCCAGACCGAGGGTGATTGACCGTCATCTTGAACTTCTTCCATTTTCTAATAATTGTGCCAACAGTTGTTGCCTTCTCACCAAGCTGCTTGGCTATTGTCCTGTAGCCCATCCCAGCCTTGTACAGGTCTACAATTTATCCCTGATGTCCTTACACAGCTCTCTGGTCTTGGCCATTGTGGAGAGGTTGGAGTCTGTTTGATTGAGTGTGTGGACAGGTGTCTTTTATACAGGTAACGAGTTCAAACAGGTGCAGTTAATACAGGTAATGAGTGGAGAACAGGAGGGCTTCTTAAAGAAAAACTAACAGGTCTGTGAGAGCCGGAATTCTTACTGGTTGGTAGGTGATCAAATACTTATGTCATGCAATAAAATGCAAATTAATTACTTAAAAATCATACAATGTGATTTTCTGGATTTTTGTTTTAGATTCCGTCTCTCACAGTTGAAGTGTACCTATGATAAAAATGACAGACCTCTACATGCTTTGTAAGTAGGAAAACCTGCAAAATCGGCAGTGTATCAAATACTTGTTCTCCCCACTGTATATAGTCTTAATTCATTCCTACTTAGATTTGTGTTTTGTGTATATGTTGTGTAATTTGTTAAATATCACTTGTTAGATGTTACTGTACTGTCGGAGCTAGAAGCACAAGCATTTCGCTACACCCACAATAACATCTGCTAAACACGTGTATGTGACCAAGAAAATGTAATTTGATATAGATAAGGAATAACAAAAATCCAATTATCGAACCCTGTGGCAGGATGTCTTGATCCTGGTTGATGCACAGCAGCTAGCATAATCAAATTGTTCTCTATCCTAAACATAACTATATAACCAATTATATGCATAATCATGAAAACCATAATATTGCAATTTAGAAGGTAATATTTCATGATCAAACGCTTTGGATAAATCAAAAAAAGATGCCAAGAGTGTATTCATTATTGTTCAGGGTGGTAAAAATTTTGTCCACAAGTTGCAAAAGATCCATCTCTGTGGAGAAGTTTTTTTAACGAAAACCATATTGGTGCTCATATAGAATACAGTTTTGATTTTAAATGTTTCAACATTCTCTTATACACCAATTTTTCTAGGATTTTTTAAAAACATGATGGTACAGATATTGGGAGATCATTTGTAAAATATCTTGGATCCCCAGATTTATAGAGGGGGATAACTTTAGGAACAATACCAGTTTGCATAGATTTGGTGAAAATATACGTTAGAGGCTCAATAATTTATTTACATTTAAACAGAGAAGGGAAATGTTCCTTCATGTAATCCAAGGGATTTCCATCAGTTTTCTCTATTTTCTTTGACAGAGAAGAACAAACATTCACAAAAAAGTTATTAAATTCACATTACATCAGGATCACTATAGGTCTTACTACCAACAATAAATTGAGATGGGATAGTTGTAGATTACTTTTTCTTATTCAGCAGTTGATTGATGATTTTCCAAGTTGACTTTATATTATTTAAGGATTCTTGGAATTAAAATACATTTTTGGGGATGTCCATTTTGGGGATGTTATATATTTTATACATCTGCAAAAGTTAACTTCAGCGCCATCACAGGCTGGTCTTCCCTGGTTGTCTGACTGTGCTGAGACCCCTGTCACCATTTGATTACCTTGGTGTACATTATATTATCCAAGAATAGAATCAATGATTCAATCATTTAAATTACCGTTATTCCCAGATCCCAGACTGTAGACTACCCATGAACTCAAGATGGAACTTTGTATCCATTCACTGATTGTTATAATATACTGCAACATTCACCTGACCTCCGTAGACTGGTCTTCCCTGGCTGTCTGACCCTGCTGGGACCCCTGTCACCATCTGATCCTGCTAAGACATGATGAGAATAGTGTTGTGTACTGACTTTGCACCATGACAGTGAAGCCTCTAGAGCTGTTTATTACTGTCAATGGGAAAAGTAGGGAATTACCTAGGGAAACTGACAGATCAATAACGTTTCATTGCTACTGTATACTGACTGTTGGGGGGAAAATAATATCAAACGTTAGCCAACATTTGGCTAGATCTAATGGTACATCAACTGGCGAGGCAAGTTAATTTACTTCTGTTGAAACGATTTCCATACACACAACAGCTGTTCGATACTGCTACCTGACAGATTGCTAGGCTAAACTGGCTGTGGTAGCTACTAGCTAGCTAGATAGCTAGCTAAGTTAGTTCATTCCCTTCAGACAGAACTTCAGTCGAGAGGGGATGAAACATTAGCTAACGTTACATGTCAGTTACACTACTAGCTCAGCTCTGGGAATATAATGTTTTCCTTTCTGTTAAGTCAAACAGCAGTTACCATGCCAGCTACATCAGTCAAATAAAGATTAGCCAGTTTCTGCCCTACTTGCTTTTACAACTTAGAAAAAAGCACAACACACACATATAACAGCTGCCTCTGTTCGCATGCTCTGTGGTCTCCGGACGGTCCTAAATCCAGCCGGTTGAAACCACCAAACAGCCAACCCGACCACTCTGAGTTGTCCGCATGGTCCTAAAGCACACCGGTGCCACTTATTTTTATTTATTTATCACAATGCAATGATAAAACTGGGGGGTGCCAAAAATGCAATTTCAGAATGAGGGGTGGGCCGCACGTCCCCAGTGAAAGTTGCACCCCTGGTACTACATATGTAATGAAAATAAATAATTCTGCTGCTCTCCCTGTTGGCTACAACTTCCAATACCATCATCTCCATGTTTGTGCACATAGGAGGGTGCCCTGGACCTGCTGAATGAACTGAAGAGCTTCAACATGACGCTGAAACTTCTGCAGGTAGAGGACCTTCAACAGGAAAATCCCACTCACCTGTTATGTATCATTTAGGTGTACAGAAGTTTCATATTTTAGGCTACTTCTACGTTCAACATTTAAATATTATCAAATGCATGGGGAATACAGTGCAGTCAATTTCCCCACAAACACGGAATGGATTATATAGTTATGCCTACTCCAAATGATAAGTGTGAACTCATTATAAAATTGTAAACTCATTATTTCAAGGATCACATGCAACAAAACATTCTCTCTGCTGAATAGGAAACGAGGATCGGCATGTCTGTGAATGGAATCAGGAAGCACTGCACAGACGACGTGGTCGTTTCCCTGGCCAAGATCCTCATCAAGGACTGGAAGAGACTGCTGGGTAGGATTGTAGGAGACTGTCTTTTAGAACGTGGAGCTGTCTGGAGTTGCGTTTTACAGTTTACACAGTACCTAGAGACAACATTTTACCCTCTTTTCCCCCTAGATGCTGCACGTACTCAGAGTACTGAGAGGCCCAATGAGATGAAGAATGGGGTTGACTCCAACAAAGCCACAGGGTCCCCAGTCAGGTCCCCTTTAGAGAAAGACACCAGGTAGGTGCATACACACACACTCAAACCATTGCCTGCGTGTGAAGGCAAAAATGTAAACATAAGAAAGGGGAAGATATGGTATCTGGTGTGGTCTGTGTTTTTTTGCTATAGTCACAAGAGGCTGGATGTTTCTGATTCAGATCCTCAATCTGAAAAGGAAGAACAATGTTGAATACAAAAAAAAAGACGAGAAAGCTGTTGACCTTTAAAAAGAGCAATATACAGAGGCATTCAAAAACAAACGGCATGCAGAACAATCCAAAAATGGAAAACATATAGAAGATGCCAGAAAATAAAGACCTGTAGAACACTCCAAAAAAGAACAACACTTAGAAGAACCCAAAAAGGAGAGACACTTCGAAGGATCCAGAAAAGAAAGACATGTACCTGTACATGACACAAAAAATGAAAGACATGTGCAAGAACCCAAGAAAGAAAGACATTTTGAAGAACCCAAGAAAGAAAGGCATTTAGAAGAACCCAAAAATGAGAAACACACAGACGAACCCAGAAGGGCGAGTTTTGCAGATGAAACGAGAAATGAAAGACACACAGAGGAATGCACAAAGGAGATACCATTGTACGAACCCCCACAAGAGAGACCTGTTGAAAACCGCAGACAAGGGTTTGAGAGGTGAGAGGTGCCTCTGTTAAGTTGATTCCATACAGTCTAGAGAGGACAAGTGCTGGGCCTCAGGGATGTATTGTGTTTTCAGGAGAAGCGTCTTGGATGATCTTTACCCCTCTTGTTACTCTCCTCCTTCGGCCTCCCCGACCACCCCGTCTTCCTCCCCCTGTCAGACGTATGTCTGAGGAGGTGAATAAACGGGTGAAGAAAGAGGTGAAGAAGGAGAGAGAGAGGTCAGGATGGATAGATACTCTAGTGTCAACGCATGGAACTTTTCTGAGAACACTATTACTTTCAGATGCTTTGGTACATTACTGAATGAGTGGTTTGTACAGATATAAGGCTACAGCTTGAGATGTTTATATTGGAAGCCCTTGAGATGGATTGCACACTAACCTTGTTGTTTCACTGAATTGTTCATACAGCATACCACTGGGCACAACATGTCATTTCAACGTAGAAATTTGGGTAATATTTGGTTGAGACGTTGATCAATTAGATTTCAACCTTTATTCACCCACTCAAAAAGTCAGACGGAAGTTTGTTGAATTACAAATGAGTTTTCACTGTGCTTGCAACCATCTAAAAGCATATCTATATTCCAATGGGGAAACAATGTCAGATTTTTGGTTTAGTCCTCATCTAAATGTGTTAGCAGTGTACTTTCAACCATTTTAAAAGCACCACAAAGTTGAAAAGGGGAATACAATGTCAGATTATTGGTTTAGTTCTCATCTAAATGTGTTATCAGTGTACCTTCCTATCAGTGTACCAGATATTTAGTATTTATACCTAAACGTAATGTTTTATCACTGTGCTTCATCTAATTGCACTACCAAATTACCTGGATTGCAGTTGAGATTACATTAAAAGTACATAGTGCAAGTGTACCAATGCTTTAGATATTCTGCACAGATTATTATAGCAATTGTGAAGATCTCCACAGAACGACAACTTTTGCACGCTATCTTGAACATGCACACGTTCTATGATTACATAAGAAGACATTTATAGTTACAGTAGGCTAACTTCAATGTGGCCCTTTCCTGCAGTCAAATGACCTAGTGGCCAAATGGGTGGAATATTATTCATAATTTCATAATTAATAAACAAATAAAATAATGTATCCGGTGTTTCTATGTCAAACGGGTTTGTTATAGTTCAGTCTTCTGTGATGTATATAAAGTGTAATATTGGAATGCAAACTAAACATTTTATACAGTGGGGAGAACAAGTATTTGATACACTGACGATTTTGCAGGTTTTCCTACTTACAAAGCATGTAGAGGTCTGTAATTTTTATCATAGGTACACTTCAACTATGAGAGACGGAATCTAAAACAAAAATCCAGAAAATCACATTGTATGATTTTTAAGTAATTAATTTGCATTTTATTGCATGACATAAGTATTTGATACATCAGAAAAGCAGAACTTAATATTTGGTACAGAAACCTTTGTTTGCAATTACAGAGATCATACGTTTCCTGTAGTTCTTGACTAGGTTTGCACACACTGCAGCAGGGATTTTGGCCCACTCCTCCCTACAGATCTTCTCCAGATCCTTCAGGTTTCGGGGCTGTCGCTGGGCAATACGGACTTTCAGCTCCCTCCAAAGATTTTCTATTGGGTTCAGGTCTGGAGACTGGCTAGGCCACTCCAGGACCTTGAGATGCTTCTTACGGAGCCACTCCTTAGTTGCCATGGCTGTGTGCTTCGTGTCGTTGTCATGCTGGAAGACCCAGCCACGACCCATCTTCAATGCTCTTACTGAGGGAAGGAGGTTGTTGGCCAAGATCTCGCGATACATGGCCCCATCCATCCTCCCCTCAATACGGTGCAGTCGTCCTGTCCCCTTTGCAGAAAAGCATCCCCAAAGAATGATGTTTCCACCTCCATGCTTCACGGTTGGGATGGTGTTCTTGGGGTTGTACTCATACTTCTTCTTCCTCCAAACACGGCGAGTGGAGTTAGACCAAAAAGCTCTATTTTTGTCTCATCAGACCACATGACCTTCTCCCATTCCTCCTCTGGATCATCCAGATGGTCATTGGCAAACTTCAGACGGGCCTGGACATGCACTGGCTTAAGCAGGGGGACCTTGCGTGTGCTGCAGGATTTTAATCCATGACGGCGTAGTGTGTTACTAATGGTTTTCTTTGAGACTGTGGTCCCAGCTCTCTTCAGGTCATTGACCAGGTCCTGCCGTGTAGTTCTGGGCTGATCCCTCACCTTCCTCATGATCATTGATGCCCCACGAGGTGAAATCTTGCATGGAGCCCCAGACCGAGGGTGATTGACCGTCATCTTGAACTTCTTCCATTTTCTAATAATTGCGCCAACAGTTGTTTCCTTCTCACCAAGCTGCTTGCCTATTGTCCTGTAGCCCATCCCAGCCTTGTGCCGGTCTACAATTTTATCCCTGATGTCCTTACACAGCTCTCTGGTCTTGGCTATTGTGGAGAGGTTGGAATCTGTTTGATTGAGTGTGTGGACAGGTGTCTTTTATACAGGTAACGAGTTCAAACAGGTGCAGTTAATACAGGTAATGAGTGGAGAACAGGAGGGCTTCTTAAAGAAAAACTAACAGGTCTGTGAGAGCCGGAATTCTTACTGGTTGGTAGGTGATCAAATACTTATGTCATGCAATAAAATGCAAATTAATTATTTAAAAATCATACAATGTGATTTTCTGGATTTTTGTTTTAGATTCCGTCTCTCACAGTTGAAGTGTACCTATGATAAAAATGACAGACCTCTACATGCTTTGTAAGTAGGAAAACCTGCAAAATCGGCAGTGTATCAAATACTTGTTCTCCCCACTGTACATCTCTATATCTGATATGGTACATGTCTTCTTTTTTTTAAGCCCATAACCATGTGTGTGAGGTGTATACTTTTGTTTCAAAGTATATTTGAAACACTCTGTGTGACCCTGTTTAGCCCACTGCAGTAAAAAGTTAAGGTTGAATAAATACTGTTACTTTAGTTTGTAAAATTGCCTTAACTTTATGCCATTTACTGTATTACAAAAGTCATATTGAATTGTGTTTGGTTGTCAACACAATCAAATATCAACATTTAAAGGATATACTGTATAATGCTTGGATGGTTTCATCTGAGCCACTGGCCTAATCCTATTCTTTAACGTTTTATTTTTTATTTAGTTGGAGATGTGAATCCAACATAATTTCTTAACTTGACAACACGTTATTATGCAATTTATTGTATTGCAAAAGGGATATTGAATTGTGTTCGATTGTCAACTCAACCAAATATCAAAATTTGAACATCAACATGTGTCTTTTGTGCCACTGACTTAGTCTGGCTTTAATTCCAGTTTGTTTACAAATGAATAATGTATATGTTGGATTAATTTCTCCATTTCAACCAAGAATCAAAGTTAAAGATTACGACTAAATCAGTTTGTGCCCAGTGGGTAGTGACCTTGAAGAGTGACTTACCCAGCACCCACTTCTGCATGGTGTGATCACGGTCAATGCATGCTTTCCTTAATCATTCGATTTGTGCTAGTTGTATTAGTTTTGGAAAGCATGGTTTGACTCAGATTTCATTTGGAATATTTCAATTTCCATTCAGGAGAGATTCTTCAGACACTCTGTCTCCTTCTCATCCTCGTCCCACCCCTCCGTCCAGATGTCACTCAGTGAAGGAGAAGAAAGAGAGGTCAGAGGGCATGCTGTTTGTGAATAGACTGAGTTGTCTATTTTGGTCCATAGTTTGTGATAGATCATCACTTACCTCTGTTTTATCAGACACAGTGAATTATGCCCTGAAATCACTGTTTTACGGTTTGTTTTGTTATCATAGGTTGTACTTTATACAGCACAGCAAAGTCAAAATCATTGCAACAATGAGCATGTTCCTCGTTTTTTGATGATAAACTCTCAGCGATACACAGAAAATGACAAAAGTTTTCAGAATTGCAATAGATTTAGTCTGTTGGTTTTTCATTTAGGAAAAAAGCTCCTCCTGACCCTAATGCCCCACTTCCTCCTCATCCTTATCCTTCTATGCCCACTGCAGCAGAGGTCAAGGAGAGGTCAGTCACTTCTCTTCTGTCAAACAAGACATATTGGACTACAGTATAAATTGTCCTTCCTGTATTATACTTTTGCTAAAATTTGTATTCTATTCTACTGAGCCATTTACTTTATGTTCGTTCGTATTCTTATCTTTTATTACTTCTTATAGTTGTTGCATTGTCGAGGAGCAACCTGCAAGCAGTGATGGCAAAAGTACGCAAATGTCATACTTGTGTAAAAGTAAAGATACCGTAATAGAAAATGACTCAAGTGAAAGTCACCCAGTAAAATACTACTTGAGTAAAAGTCTAAAAGTATTTGGTTTTAAATATACTTAAGTATCAAAAGTAAATGTAATTGCTAAAATATACTTAATTATATTTACTTGAGGCGGCAGGTAGCCTAGTGGTTAGAGCATTGGGCCAGTAACCGAAAGGTTACGGAAAATGGGTGTCAAGGAAAATGTATGGAGTAAAAAGTACATAATTTTTTTTAGGAATGTAGTAAAGTAAAAGTTGTCAAAAATATAAATTGTAAAGTACAGATACCGCAAAAAACTACTTAAGCAGTGAATTTTAACTTAAGTACTTTACACCACTGCCTGCAAGTAAGCGTTTGGTTGGATGGTGCATGTGTATCCCCTATATACGACTAATAAATCTTGAAACATGTGTGCTACTATACTATCGATAGTAATGATGAATAGTAGTGATGATCAAAAAGAGCCTCCGCGGATTTCTGTGGTTAGAAAAGAGACTCCAGACCCAATGCTCCTTTTGCACCTCTTCCTCTCCATCTCCATCCTCCCCCTCCTGTGAAGCGCCCGTCAGTGGAAGTCAAAAAGGAGAGGTCAAGGTCGCTTTGATGTTGCATGGTTGTTTTTTTGTGTGGTTACTTTTGAGTGTCAGCAATGTTTGTTATCTGTGACATTGTTGAACTGCTCCTATTGACAGATATGCTAAATGGATTATATTCATTCCGACACAACGCATTTTTGTTGCTTTTCCTTGTGAAGTTTCAAACATCACTTTCTTTGCTGTTTGCTACCCAGAGAGGAGTTGTCAGATTACAAACCCGTTTCTCTGAAGGTGATGTCATCTGACCATGTGAAAAAGGATGGGTCTGGGATCTGTAAATCATACTACCTCATTCATGTTGAGTGTGCTCAATTGTGTTTAGCCTTTTCAGTACATGTTCCTAATGTCATGATAAATATAGTATCCAACAGTCATTTAATAGTTCCTGTTATATAGTGCCTTCGGAATGTATCCAGACCCCTTGACCTTTTCCACATTTTGTTAGGTTACAACCTTATTTTAAAATTGATTAATAAAAAAATTATTCTAATTTCTCTCATCTCAGGGTAACACATTACCCCATAATGACTAAGCAAAAACGAGTTTAGAAATTATCGCTAATTTATTAAGAATAAAAACAAAAAAATATCAGTATTCAGCACCTTTGGCAGTGATTACAGCCTCGAGTCTTCTTGGGTATGACGCTACAAGCTTGGCACACCTGTATTTGGGGAGTTTCTCCAAGTCTTCTCTGCAGAGCCTCTCAAACTCTGTCAGGTTCGATGGGGAGCGTCGCTGCACAGCTATTTTCATGTACTAGAGATGTTCGATCGGGTTCAAGTCCGGGCTCTAGCTGGGCCACTCAAGGACATTCAGAGACTTGTCTCGAAGCCACTCCTGCGTTGTCTTGGCTGTGTGTCTTGGCTGTGTGCTTTGGGTCGTTGTCCTGTTGGAAGGTGTACCTTCACCCCAGTCTGAGGTCCTGAATAGTCTCCCAGTCCCTGCTGCTGAAAAACATCCCCACAGAATGATGCTGCCACTACCATGCTTCACCGTAGGGATGGTGGCAGATTTCATCCAGACGTGACGCTTGGCATTCAGGACAAAGAGTTCAATTTTGGTTTCATCAGACCAGAGAATCTTGTTTTCCCATGGTCTGAGAATCTTTAGGTGCCTTTTGGCAAACTCCAAACGGGCTGTCATGTGCCTTTTTTTACTGAGGGGCTTGCGTCTGACCACTCTACCATAAAAGCCTAATGGTGGAGTGCTGCAGAGATGGTTGTATTTCTAGAAGGTTCTCCCATCTCCACAGGAACTCTAGAGCTCTGTCAGAGTGACCATTGAGTTCTTGGTCACCTCCCTTGACCAAGGCCCTTCTCTCCCGATTGCTCAGTTTGGCCGGGTGGCCAACTCTAGGAATAGTCTTGGTGGTTTCAAACTTCTTCCGTTTAACAATGATGGAGGCCACTGTGTTCTTAGGGACCTTCAATGCTGCAGAAATGTTTTGGTAGCCTTTCCCAGATCTGTGCCTCGACACAATCCTGTCTTGGAGCTGTACAGACATTTCCTTCGACCTCATGGCTTGGTTTTTGCTCTGACATGCACTGTCCACTGTGGGACCTTATATAGACAGGTCATGTCTAAAAGTGCCCAAAAGAAAGGCAGGTCATGCCTTTCCAAATCATGTCCAATCAATTGAATTTACCACAGGTGGACTCCAAGTTGTAGAAACATCTCAAGGATGATCAATAGAAACAGGATGCACCTGAGCTCAATTTCGAGTCTCATAGCAAAGGATCTGAATACTTATGTAAATACGGTATTTTTGTTTTGCAAACATTTCTAAAAACCTGTTTTCGCTTTGCCATTATGGGGTGTTCTGTGTAGATGGCTGAGGAAATTGTTTTATTTGATCCATTTTAGATTAGGGCTGTAACAAAATAAAAATTGGAAAAAGTCGAAGGGTTTGAATACTTTCATGACATTCTCTAAATGTGGATGATGATGATATAATTTTGATAAATTAGATGAAGATTATTATGACAACAGTTGCAAAGCACTGCTAAACTTTCTCCTTTTGCAGAAAATACTCCGATAGCATAGTGCCCAAAAGACCATCTGTTGATGCCAAGGAAGAAAGGTTGGCAAGCCATAGTGCACAGGAGCATGCATAATTATACACTGCATGTGGGCCTATGTGCTTGTTTGAGTTGAATCCCACTGACATGAGTTGTGGTTGTATATTTGGTGATATTAGAGAGTTGTGTGTTAACCCCTTCATTGGAGCAGAGGTCTTCATAGGGAAATACTGTATGTGTGCATATTTATCTGTGCTTCGCCACCTTGTCATGTTGTCTGCCCTCTGCTGGTGAAGCTGTTTGATCAAGCATGCCTGCTCCCTGAATGCCGTGTGCTTTTTGCCAATCAGCAATGGCTGCAATACATGCAAATATTACATAAAAAATGTTTCCTGTTTTAGAAAGGATTTGTCAGATTCCAAACCAAAACCTGCTAAAAGGCCAAGTCTGGATGGCAAGAAAGACAGGTCTGCATAAGCAGCATCATATTATGTACCCAATAATTGGTGGATGTACAGTCGTGGCCAAAAGTTTTGAGAATGACACAAATACTAATTTCCACAAAGTTTGCTGCTTCATTGTCATTAGATAATTTTGTCAGATGTTACTATGGAATATAGTATAATTACAAGCATTTCATAAGTGTCAAAGGATTTTATTGACAATTACCTGAAGTTGATGTAAAGAGTCAATATTTGCAGTGTTGACCCTTCTTTTTCAAGACCTCTGCAATCCGCTCTGGCATGCTATCAATTAATTTCTGGGCCACATCCTGACTGATGGCAGCCCATTCTTGCATAATCAATGCTTGGAGTTTGTCAGAATTTGTGGGTTTTTGTTTGTCCACCCGCCTCTTGAGGATTGACCATAAATTCTCAATGGGATTAAGGTCTGGGGAGTTTCCTGGCCATGTACCCAAAATATCGATGTTTTGTTCCCCGAGCCACTTAGTTATCACTTTTGCCTTATGGCAAGGTGCTCCATCATGCTGAAAAAGGCATTGTTCATCACCAAACTGTTCTTGGATGGTTGGGAGAAGTTGCTGTCGGAGGATGTGTTGGTACCATTCTTTATTCATGGCTGTGTTCTTAGGCAAAGTTGTGAGTAAGCCCACTCCCTTGGCTGAGAAGCAACCCCACACATGAATGGTCTCAGGATGCTTTACTGTTGGCATGACACCTGACTGCCGGACAAGCTTTTTTCCGGTTGCCCCAAACAATCAGAAAGGGGATTCATCAGAAAAAATGACGTTACCCCGGTCCTCAGCAGTCCAATCTCTGTACCTTTTGCAGAATATCAGTCTGTCCCTGATGTTTTTCCTGGAGAGAAGTGGCTTCTTTGCTGCCTTTCTTGACACCAGACCATCCTCCAAAAGTCTTCGCCTCACTGTGCGTGCAGATGCACTCACACCTGCCTGCTGCCATTCCTGAGCAAGCTCTGTACTGGTGGTGCCCCGATCCCGCAGCTGAATCAACTTTAGGAGACGGTCCTGGCGCTTGCTGAACCTTCTTGGGCGCCCTGAAGCCTTCTTCACAACAATTGAATCGCTCTCCTTGAAGTTCTTGATGATCCGATAAATGGTTGATTTAGGCGCAATCTTACTGGCAGCAATATCCTTGCCTGTGAAGCCCTTTTTGTGCAAAGCAATGACGACGGCATGTGTTTCCTTGCAGGTAACCATGCTTGACAGAGGAAGAACAATGATTCCAAGCACCACCCTCCTTTTGAAGCTTCCAGTCTGTTATTCGAACTCAATCAGCATGACCGAGTGATCTCCAGCCTTGTCTTCGTCAACACTCACACCAAGAGAATCACTGACATGATGTCAGCTGGTCTTTTTGTGGCAGGGCTGAAATGCAGTGTAAATGTTTTTGGGGGATTCAGTTAATTTGCATGGCAAAGAGGGACTTTGCAATTAATTGCAATTCATCTGATCACTCTTCATAACATTCTGGAGTATATGCAAATTGCCATCATACAAACTGAGGCAGCAGACTTTGTGAAAATTAATATTTGTGTCATTCTCAAAACTTTTGTCCACGACTGTACTAAACTTCACTCTAAAAACACTTATTGACCTCACTTTTAAACCTGTATGAAGTGAACTTTGAAGGAAAATAATTAAATCAAGAAATATTGTAATTTGTAAAGCTCTTTTCTCACACCCAAGCACAGATTCTTTTTTTATTATATAATAATAAAAGCAGACCTCAATCAATGCTATATACAGGTGTTGTCCAATCCGTTGAACAGAATTAACATTGGTCATTGAAAGCTCTTCTGAACAGCTCAGTCATTTAGCTGTGCCTTAAGCAATGCCAGAGACTCTACAGCCCTGGCAGTGACTTTAAGTGCATTCCACATAGTCACCCATAGTTTTTTGTCTGCTGTGGGACTGCTGAAGGGAGATGGACCTGTAGGAGCGAAGGGAGTGTACGACGAAGTCAGACAGATACTTGGGTCCAGAGTTGAGGATAGCTTGGTAGGTGTGAAACATAATTTTAAAGTCAATGCGTGAGCATGTGGGGAGCCAGTGGAGGTTGAACAGAGCTGGAGTGATGTGCTCATGGGGGAAGTGTGGTTGAGGACACATGCAGCACAGTTCTGGACATATTGTAGCCTTCTTAGGCACTTGTCAGATTGTTCAACCAACACGGTATTACAATAGTCCAGACGGGATAAGATAAACGTGTGGATGAGTTGCTCAGCTGGAGGCTGTAAAAGCGTAGGTTACATAGGTCGTAACCTGGCAATGCTTCATAGATAGAAACATTTAACTTTGGTAACACTTCTGATGTGGGCCTCAAACGAGAGCTGACTGTCAAATATCACACCCAGATTGCGGACCTCACTGGAGGGTAGGACCTTGACACCATCAATATTGAGGCCGTAGCTGCTGATTTAGTCGATGATGCGAGTGCCAATCAGGAAGACCTCTGTCTTTTTGCAGTTTAACTGCAGGAAACTCAGCTGTAACCACGCTTTGATGTCCTGCAGGCAGCTGACCAGGAATGCAGTGGCATTGGCAGTGTTTGTGGCGATATACAGCTGAGTGTCGTCAGCATAAAAGTTAAAGACCAGTCCATGTTTCCCAGTGGCAGCATGTAGATCCAAAACAGTAGCTGCCCTAGGACCGAGCCTTGAGGGACCCCCTGGCGGATCAGTGAGATAGGACCTGAACCAGTCCAGGACAGTGTCTGACAGGCCCGGTAGCTTCACCATGCCATCCAGCAGAATGGCATGGCTGACCGTGGCAAATGCTGCATTGAGGTCCAGCAGTTTGAGGATGCTGGCAGCCCCAGAGTCCGCATTCATGAGGAGGTCATTGGTGACCCTTACCAAGGCAGTTTCTGTGTCTGAAACCAGACGGGAAGGGCTTGAGAAGGTTGTGATTGGCAAGATGTTGTTGGAGTTGGCTAGACATATCATGTTCGAGGAGCTTACTCAGCAAGGTCAGGTTGGAGATAGGCCTGTAGTTCTGGAGGTTGTCAGGATCAGATCCAGGCTTTTTAAGTACTGGTGTGAGTGCGGCGAGTTTGAGATGTGGAGGAACACATCCAGTGGTTAATGATTTCTGTAAAAAAGGCTCCAGAACAGATAACTAGGACTTGACAAGTGAGGTGGGGATAGGGTCAAGTGAGCAAGTGGTGGGCCTCATTATTCTAACCAGCTTGGTTACATCAGCTGCAGGGAGCGTAGGACTGTGTAGATCAACTACAGGGGCTGGAGAGGACAGGATGGTGTTATTTTAGATTTTCAATTTTGCTTTGGAAGAAACAAAGGTATTGATTGCACCGTTCTGGGGAGGCTGAGGTAGCAGAGTTGTTCACAGGCTGAAGGAGCTTGCTCAGGTTTTCCTCTCTCTCTCTCTCTCGTTGTTGTAGAAAGGACTCCACTGACTCCAAGCACAGTCTTTCTGCGAAACGTCATTCGACTGACTCCAAATCAGACAGGTAGGTACTGGCTCTCATTCAGATTCATTACTATGACTGACACTTCTCTGGTCATTACTGCTAAATGCCTTAATATGTTGCCATGAGCTATCCAGTGGGCGAAGTACATCCGTCAGCATCTAGTTTTAATTGATATTCGATTGAATTTCAAATAACATGACATCAATATTAAATCAACATAACAAGTGAAAAGGAGTGGGAAAGTACTCAATTGTCATACTTAAGTAAAAGTAAATGCTAGTAGATTATAAATTTTTTTACGGACAGACGGGGGCACACTCAAACACTCAGACATGATTTACAAACGCAGTATTTGTGTTTAGTTAGTCCGCCAGATCAGAGGCAGTAGGGATGACAACGTATTCTATGTGCGTGAATTGGACCATCATTCTGTCCTGCCTGAGCATTCAAAATGTAACGAGTGCTTTTTGCTACCAGGGAAAATGTATGGAAGTTAAAAGTACTTAGTTTCTTTAGGGATGTAGTGGATTAAAAGTTGCAAAAAATATACCAAACAAAAATATAAACGCAACATGTAAAGTGTTGGTCCCATGTTTCATGAGCTGAAATAAAAGATCCCAGAATTTTTTCATACACACAAAAAGCTTATTTCCCTTAAATTGTGTGCACAAATTTGTTTACATCCCTGTTGGTGAGCATTTCTCCTTTGCCAAGATAATCCTTCCTCCTGACGTGTGGCATGTCAAGAAGCTGATTAAACAGCATAATCATTACACAGGTGCACCTTGTGCTGGGGACATAGAAGGCCACTCTAAAATGTGCAGTTTTGTCACACAACACAATACCACAGATGTCTAAAGTTTTGAGGGAGCGTGCAATTGGCATGCTGACTGCAGGAATGTCCACCAGAGCTGTTGCCAGATAATTGAATGTTCATTTCTCTACCATAAGCCACCTCCAACGTCATTTTAGATAATTTGGCAGTACAACCAACTGGCCTCACAACCGCAGACCAAGTCTCACCATGTGAGCCCAGGACCTCCACATTCGGCTTCTTCACCTGCAGGATCGTCTAAGACCAGCCACCCGGAAAGCTGAGGAAACTGTGGGTTTGTACAACCAAAGAATTACTGCACAAACTGTCAGAAACCATCTCAGGGAAGCTCATCTGCGTGCTCGTCGTCCTCACCAGGGTCTTCACTTGACTGCAGTTCGGCATCTTAACCGAGTTCAGTGGCAAATGCTCACCTTCGATGGTCACTGGCACGCTGGAGAAGTCTGCTCTTCACAGCTGAATCACGTTTCAACTGTACCGGTAAGATGGCATTGTGTGGGCGAGCGGTTTGCTGATGTCAACGTTGTGAACAGAGTGCCCCATGGTGGCTGTGGGGTTATGGTATGGGCAGGCATAAGCTACGGACAACTAACACAATTGCATTTTATCGATGGGAATTTGAATGCACAGAGATACGTGACGAGATCCTGAGGCCCATTGTCGTGCCATTCATATGCCTCGTTTCAGCATGATGATAATGCACGACCACATGTCGCAAGGATCTCTACACAATTCCCTGGACGCTGAAAATGTCCCAGTTCTTCCTTGGCCTTCATAATCACTAGACATGTCACCCATTGAGCATGTTTTGGATGCTCTGTATCCATTTCCCGCTAATATCCAGCAACTTCGCACAGCCTTTGAAGAGGAGTGGGACAACATTCCACAGGCCACAATCAACTCTATGCGAAGGAGATGTGTCCCGCTGCATGAAGCAAATTATTGTCACACCAGATACTGAATGGTTTTATGATCCACTCCCCTACAATTTGTTTAAGTTATGTGACCAACAGATGCGTATCTGTATTTCCAGTCATGTGAAGTCCATAGATTAGGGCCTAATTTCTTTAGATGAACAGTAACTCAGTAAAATATTTTACTAAGTTGTTTCATTTATATTTTTGTTCAGTGTATAAATAGTAAAGTATAGATACCACCAAAAAGTGACTTATGTATATTTACTTAAAGGAAATTATTTCAAATTATGTATCCTGAGAACTTGATTGCTGACATACAAATTATTGTGGGTCTATATCAACAATGGACTAAGAAATCTAGCCCGTATGATGATTTTGGATCATATGATGCTCCGTTTTGCAACTTTCAATAATCAATGAATCAATTTCAGTAATCTTGTCCTGTAGGAAGCATTTTGCATCATATGAAGCCAAATGCATTTCTGTATTTTGAAAGTTAGGTAACTTGATTGCTTTCAGAATAGAGCAATCTGGCCTGTAATGATGCATTTTGTGTCATATGAAAGTTACGTATCTTGAAAACTTGATTGTTGACATGCAAAATATTTTGGGACTATATCAACAATGGACTGATGAAACAAATACCAAAAGACACATTTTGGGGTGTAGTTTTCCTTTAAGTACTTTACACCACTGCAAGCGAGCCATGTCATTGCATTTTAGTTAAAATGTTGATAAAAAAATATACAATTTCCGTGTACGTTTTCCACATTTTGACAAAGTTCGATTTTTTAAAAATTTGATTTGTTGAAATGACATTGAATCAATCAGTGGGTAGTAACCCCTTCTCTCTTTCAAATTGTCAATAATTTACTACCTCTCTTTAGGAGGGACTCAATGGGTTCCAAGACTAGCAGCTCACCCTCAGCTAAGAAGCTCCCTAGTGAGACGTAAGAGTGCCCCTTTCTTATGCATATAGAAAAGCTAATTTCCTTTTCTTATTTATTTTACTGCGTCATTAAGGCTTTTTTATTTACTTTGCATAATGGAGCGCATTAAGATACGGATGTTTGTTCACTCCATTGCTTTTTCTGTCTCTGTGTTTGTTTCAGGAAAGAATCTCATGGCTCCAAGTCCTCTCACCCTGGCCCTCTGCAGAGAAAGTCCTCAACGGACAGTATTGAACGGTACCCTTTTTAACTGGAAAATACTATCTACTGTACTACTGAAATCATTATGGATCAGATTTTAAACTCTTGATTGACGTATATGCTGTTTGGCTTGTGTACGATGACCAGGAGAAAGAAAGAGATGCCAAAGATCCCCACCACCCCCGCCAGTCCCATGTCCCCCTCCTTCAGCTCAGCAGGGGTTCCCCTGTCCCCTTGCCTGGCCACTGGAGAAACCATCAGGGACAAATGCATCGAGATGCTGGCTGCAGCTCTACGCACAGATGGTGGGGAAAAGACCAGCCACTAACTGAATGGATCAGAGTACAAGTACAGACACTCACAGAGATACAAGTAACAAGAGATCAATCTGCACATAAAGTGACTCAACGCACATTCATTCACACACACAGTACAGTATGGAAATTAACGGTTACATTAAATTAATAGCGGTTACATTACACAAAGAATGATAGATTTTGTAGATGAAAAAGAGTAAACGTAATACCCTCAGTTTTCTCTCCTCAGATAACTTCAAAGAATTTGGGACAAACTGTGACTCAATGGCAGCAGAGATTGAAGATCATATCCTTTTAAATCTGCTTGTGGTTCTGAAGTATTTTACCAATTTGGGTTGGTTTCAATTTGCAGTGTGTTTGCAGAGCTGCCATTTGCTCTCTTGGCTTTGAATATAACACATTTTATATTTGTTTGAACTTTGATTGTCACCGTTAGATATTTCAGCCAGGTGGTGATGAAAGCTTCCTTAACTGTCCTCCGCTGCACATATTTACAAGGAGATGGGAGCCACAGATATGAAGTATAAAAACAGGGTGCGGAGCCGCATCAGCAACCTGAAGGACTCCAAAAACCCTGGGCTGCGGAGGAACGTCCTGGCTGGAGGCATAGAGCTGAGACGCTTCGCCATCATGTCTGCTGAGGTACTGTAAACTTCTGTCATATCAACCCATGACCCACCCCTGCCTCTAACATATTCCTAAGATGTTGTATTAAAGAGAGAGTCAAGCACCTACCAAAACATTGAGTAGACACATTTCCCTCAGAGATTTTGTCTGTCTGTCTAGGAGATGGCTAGTGATGAGCTGAAGCAGCTGAGGAACAATCTGACTAAGGAGGCCATTAGGGAACACCAGCTGTCCAAAACCAGCGGTACCATTTCTGATCTGTTTCAGTGCAGCAAGTGCAAAAAAAAGAACTGCACCTACAACCAGGTAAACATACTATACTCTGCATACACACCATATTCTATTACAAGGTATATACTATATTTTACTTAAACAGATACACACGGCTCACTGCTCACTGCACTGAAAACATACATATGCTCTACATACTGACCCAATATCAGTTTTATATTGTACACTCCTCCAGTTACATTTTACACAGTGAGATACAGTGGAGACAGCCTGTGCTGTTGAATGAAAGCTGCCTTCGTATTAAGTGTGTGTGTGTGTGTGTGTGTGTGTGTGTGTGTGTGTGTGTGTGTGTGTGTGTGTGTGTGTGTGTGTGTGTGTGTGTGTGTGTGTGTGTGTGTGTGTGTGTGTGTGTGTGTGTGTGTGTGTGTGTGTGTGTGTGTGTGTGTGTGTAGATGCAGACCCGCAGCGCTGACGAGCCTATGACCACTTTTGTCCTCTGTAACGAGTGCGGGAACCGCTGGAAGGTGAGACATTTCCCTCACCAGTTCAGATAAAGCCCATTAAAATAGATAACGCTAGCCCAGCACATACAGTGGTGTCTCTGAGGCATAACAATGGTCCACAGACATAAATAATCTATCCATTTACTAATATTAATTTGTTTTCTATTCCAGTTCTGCTGATGTGGCCCAGCTCCAATGACGATGTTGCAGACCACATTTTTTCTATGAGGGGTTATAATGTTTAGCAATGAGTAATTTTACAAAAACAAAAATGAATACTTACAATTTACTTTTTAAGATGGGCTCCCGAGTGGAACAGCGGTCTAAGGCACTGCAAGAGGCATCACTACAGTCTCTGGTTCAATTCCAGGCTGTATCACATCTGGCCGTGATTGGGAGTCCCATAGGGCGGGGCACAATTGGCTCAGCATCGTCCGGGTTTGGCCGGGGTAGACAGTCATTGTAAATAAGAATTTGTTCTTAACTGACTTGCCTAGTTAAATAAAGGTTACATTTCAAATATGGTGCTTTTAATGGGGGTTGCATTTTTTTTGTAAGAGGCAGGGGTTGAGACAGTCTCCAGATTGATGGCAGTGTCATTTAATCTGTCCTGGTTGGACACATGGTGCTGAGGAGATTGAATGAGTAAACAGTATTGAAATTATGCTAATTAATACAAAATAATGTCTTTGTCAAATTGTGTTTGAACTACCGGTGAAATGGAAAGTCAATATACTGTACCACTAAGAGCAGCCACAAGATGGCGAGGAAGAGTAATTTATACTGTAAGAGCTCCCACTTGCAAATGACATATCATTTAGGGAGTGAATGTTATTTACAGTACCAGTCAAAGGTTTGTACACACCTACTCATTCAAGGGTTTTTCTTTATTTGAAATGTTTTCTACATTGTATAATAATAGTGAAGACATCAAAACTATGAAATAACATATATGGTATCATGCAGTAACCAGCATTTTTTTTAAACAAATCAAAATATATTTGAGGTTCTTCAGAGTAGCCACCCTTTGCCTTGATGACAGCTTTGCACACTCTTGGCATTCTCTCAACCAGCTTCATGAGGTAGTCACCTGGAATGCATTTCAATTAACAGGTGTGCCTTGTGCGTTTGAGCCAATCAGTTGTGTTGTGACAAGATAGGTCTATCTTCTGTATACCACCCCTATTTGGTAAAAGACCAAGTCCATATTATGGCAAGAGAAGCTCAAATAAGTTCATTAGAGTTAACTGCACCTCAGATTGCAGCCCAAATAAATGCTTCACAGAGTTTATGTAACACATCTCAACATCAACTGTTCAGAGGAGACTGACTGCATTAATATCAGGCCTTCATGGTCGATTTGCTGCAAAGAAACCACTACTAAAGGACACCAATAAGAAGAAGAGACTTGCTTGGGCCAAGAAACATGAGCAATGGACATTAGACTGGTGGAAATCTGTCCTTTGGTCTGATTAGTACATTTTTTAAATTTTGGTTTCAAATGCAGAGTTGGTGAACTGATGATCTCTGCATGTGTGGTTCCCACCGTGAAGCATGGAGGAGGAGATGTGGGGGTACTTTGCTGGTTGCACACTGTGATTTATTTAGAATTCCAGGCACACTTAACCAGCATGGCTACCACAGCATTCTGCAGCGATGTGCCATCCCACCTGGTTTTCCCTTAGTGGGACTATCATTTGTTTTTCAACAGGACAATGACCCAACACACCTTCAGGCTGTGTAAGGGCTATTTGACAAAGAAGGAGAGCGATGACCTGCTGCATCAGATGATGACCTGGCAATCACCTGACCTCAACCCAATTTAGATGGTTTGGGATGAGTTGGACCGCAGAGTGAAGGAAAAGCATCCAATAAGTGCTCAGCGTACGTGGGAACTCCTTCAAGACTGTTGGAAAAGCATTCTAGGTGAAGCTGGTTGATAGAATGTCTAGAGTGAGCAAAGCTGTCCTCAAGGCAAAGGGTTGCTATTGTAATGATTCTAAAATATTAAATATATTTTGATTTGCTAACACTTTCTGGTTACTACATGATTCCATATGTGTTGTTCCATAGTTTTGATGTCTTCACTGTTATTCTACATTGTAGACAATTGTAAAAAACAACAACAAAAAAAAAAAACAATGAGTAGGTGTGTCAACTATTGACTGGTACTGTACAATGAGGGTTACATGGAGAAAAATGGACCTCTGAAATGACAATAGACAGCCCTTCAGCAAAATATATTTTACCTAACGCTTTTTACCTAATGCCGAAAAAAACAAGTGACCCTTCGCTATACCCAAAATAATAATTAAATTCATAAAGTGGATAGCAGAGAACATGTCTACCGTTTACCCTCACTTCTTGGACAGACCAGAGCCTTCGATATGCAGTTTAGAAACTTTTCTTCATGCTTTAAGCATGGCAACGCAGGAATTTTGATAGCGCACACAGGGCTCAATTTGTAAAGCCTGATAAGCAACTAATTCTTAAACACTGAGAAATATTGACAATTCATCTATTACAAGTTAAATGACATGCCCCTACACTGACATTGAAAATAATACTAAACCCTCCCCATTTTCCTCCAGGTACCCATTATGCACATTTTGATCCATCCTTTAGTATCTGGCATTTTTCATGTTTCCAGCTGTGTGAAATTAGGCATTTTAAATCATTGACACTCTGTATTATCTCTTATCATTGATAAGAAAAACAATAGTTACAAATTCACTGAGGCTCTGTTTCAATATTTACAGTACTTAGAATTAAGTCATGTAGTTGGGCATGCATTCTAAGTAGGACATTGGAAGGTAGCCTGACAGGACATGACAGGATTAGGAGACAGACATGAAATATCAACAGACCAAATATAATAAATCATGTTGTTCACAGCTTCATTCTACAGCCCCTTGTACAGTAGTTATAAACCTATTACACGTATCGCCTCAAATCAGCCTCTGTCTATTGTGAGTGAGATGGTGCTGTCGAGCAAGATGAATCATCATTGAGCAAGCAAACACTTGAGTCGAGAGTGCAGAGGATGGGTCCCGCGAGCAGAGGATGAGTGCCACCAGAATACAGACCAGTCAGGAGCACATACATTTTGTGGAGAGGTTAGAAGGATGTGTTACGCGAGCGGACAGGCTTAACTTGACCACTTGCAAGTGTGACTTTGGTCGAGCAGAATATAATTGCCACAAATCAAAAAGAAAAATGTCTGATTTATAAAATATAGAACCATGAGCTAAGAAACAGTTCAAACAGGTAAAACATTTATTTAAAAGCATCAAATTGTCCACCAACAATAGTTACATGTCTTTGTCAAGTTTTCACTCTCAATTTCTCAAGTTGCTCTCTCGCAATCTATATAGAGGACAGGAAGATACAGACAATGGAATTAGTAGTATGAAGTCTAAGGGCTGAATCCCAATTTAAAATACTTGTAGCTCAAATTTTTATGCAAATGACATCAATGCATGATTTGTGTTTAACAGTGTCTGTATGTGGGAACTAACCAAGTCGATGAGTGTGTATAGGGACTGGTCATCACTGAGTGCAGAGTAGAGGGGTAAGCTCAGACGAACAGTGTACTCCATCCTTACCTCGAAACACAGGTCTGGGGAGCACCAAATATCTGAGGAGAAGAGAGGAATGTCACAAAACACTGCACTTAATCACAAACAAGAAAAGTGGGCAAACGAAAATACAGGCTTGTAATATAGGGTGTATACAGAGAGTGGAAAATAAAACAAAGGAAGGGCTAGAAAAGTAACGTTTTGGAAAGATTTGGTGAAGTGGTAAAAGAGGATGATAGCAGTGTTATGTGTGATGATTGTGAGGCGCTATACAAATTTGACAGTCACAAGATGGGGACTTCAAATAGGCCTATGGCACGTCATGGGAACTGTAGCCTGCTGGTCAGATATGTTAAACGGAAACTGAAATCTGAACACTGACTGCAGGTCTATAACCTCTCACATAGCCTCAGTGGCGTGTATTCATGGAAGCCTGGCTTCCCCAAAACATTTACCAAGAAAAAAACAAATTATTTTATCTTTCGTCTCTCTGTTTCATAACTTTCCTTCAATTCACAAGAGGCTGAATGTACTGTATCTCATGGGAGAAAGCATTCAAGCTAAACGGCGCCCCTCTGACTCTGTATGTGTAGGCCATCTATCTGATGCTGTCTGGTCCAAAATACTATGACATTATTGCCGCACTTAACATTGAAAGCAAGGGAAGTCAGCAAGCATTTGGCCTCCCTTGATAAAAAAAAGTGTAAAATAATTGCCAATCAGCATTGAGCTAAACTGAGTTTTTTTTAGTTTTTTATTTCACCTTTATTTAACCAGGTAGGCTAGTTGAGAACAAGTTCTCATTTGCAACTGCGACCTGGCCAAGATAAAGCATAGCAGTGTGAACAGACAACACAGAGTTACACATGGAGTAAACAATAAACAAGTCAATAACATGGTAGAAAAAAAGAGAATCTATATACAATGTGTGCAAAAGGCATGAGGAGGTAGGCAATAAATCGAATAATTACAATTTAGCAGATTAACACTGGAGTGATAAATCATCAGATGATCATGTGCAAGTAGAGATACTGGTGTGCAAAAGAGCAGAAAAGTAAATAAATAAAAACAGTATGGGGTGAGGTAGGTAAATTGGATGGGCTATATACCGATGAACTATGTACAGCTGCAGCGATCGGTTAGCTGCTCAGATAGCAGATGTTTAAAGTTGTTGAGGGAGATAAAAGTCTCCAACTTCAGAGATTTTTGCAATTCGTTCCAGTCGCAGGCAGCAGAGAACTGGAAGGAAAGGCGGCCAAATGAGGTTTTGGCTTTAGGGATGATCAGTGAGATACACCTGCTGGAGCGCGTGCTACGGGTGGGTGTAGCCATCGTGACCAGTGAGCTGAGATAAGGCGGCACTTTACCTAGCATAGCCTTGTAGATGACCTGGAGCCAGTGGGTCTGACGACGAACATGTAGCGAGGGCCAGCCGACTAGGGCATACAGGTCGCAGTGGTGGGTCGTATAAGGTGCTTTAGTAACAAAACGGATGCCACTGTGATAAACAGCATCCAGTTTGCTGAGTAGAGTATTGGAAGCTATTTTGTAGATGACATCGCCGAAGTCGAGGATCGGTAGGATAGTCAGTTTTACTCGGGTAAGTTTGGCGGTGTGAGTGAAGGAGGCTTTGTTGCGAAATAGAAAGCCGACTCTAGATTTGATTTTGGATTGGAGATGTTTGATATGAGTCTGGAAGGAGAGTTTGCAGTCTAGCCAGACACCTAGGTACTTATAGATGTCCACATATTCTAGGTCGGAACCGTCCAGGGTGGTGATGCTAGTCGGGCGTGCGGTTGCAGGCAGCGAACGGTTGAAAAGCATGCATTTGGTTTTACTAGCGTTTAAGAGCAGTTGGAGGCCACGGAAGGAGTGTTGTATGGCATTGAAGCTCGTTTGGAGGTTAGATAGCACAGTGTCCAAGGAAGGGCCAGAAGTATACAGAATGGTGTCGTCTGCGTAGAGGTGGATCAGGGAATCGCCCGCAGCAAGAGCAACATCATTGATATATACAGAGAAAAGAGTCGGCCCGAGAATTGAACCCTGTGGTACCCCCATAGAGACTGCCAGAGGACCGGACAACATGCCCTCCGATTTGACACACTGAACTCTGTCTGCAAAGTAGTTGGTGAACCAGGCAAGGCAGTCATTAGAAAAACCGAGGCTACTGAGTCTGCCGATAAGAATATGGTGATTGACAGAGTCGAAAGCCTTGGCCAGGTTGATGAAGACGGCTGCACAGTACTGTCTTTTATCGATGGCGGTTATGATATCGTTTAGTACCTTGAGCGTGGCTGAGGTGCACCCGTGACCGGCTCGGAAACCGGATTGCACAGCGGAGAAGGTACGTTGGGATTCGAGATGGTCAGTGATCTGTTTGTTGACTTGGCTTTCGAAGACCTTAGATAGGCAGGGCAGGATGGATATAGGTCTGTAACAGTTTGGGTCCAGGGTGTCTCCCCCTTTGAAGAGGGGGATGACCGCGGCAGCTTTCCAATCCTTGGGGATCTCAGATGATACGAAGGAGAGGTTGAACAGGCTGGTAATAGAGGGTGCGACAATGGCGGCGGACAGTTTCAGAAATAGGGGGTCCAGATTGTCAAGCCCAGCTTATTTGTATGGGTCCAGGTTTTGCAGCTCTTTCAGAACATCTGCTATCTGGATTTGGGTAAAGGAGAAGCTGGGGAGGCTTGGGCGAGTAGCAGCGGGGGGGGGCGGAGCTGTTGGCCAAGGTTGGAGTCGCCAGGAGGAAGGCATGGCCAGCCGTTGAGAAATGCTTGTTGAAGTTTTCGATTATCACGGATTTATCGGTGTTGACCGTGTTACCTAGCCTCAGTGCAGTGGGCAGCTGGGAGGAGGTGCTCTTGTTCTCCATGGACTCTACAGTATCCCAGAACTTTTTGGAGTTAGAGCTACAGGATGCAATTTTCTGCTTGAAAAAGCTGGCCTTTGCTTTCCTGACTGACTGCGTGTATTGGTTCCTGACTTCCCTGAACAGTTGCATATCGCGGGGACTCTTCGATGCTATTGCAGTTCGCCACAGGATGTTTTTGTGCTGGTCGAGGGCAGTCAGGTCTGGAGTGAACCAAGGGCTATATCTGTTCTTAGTTCTGCATTTTTTGAACGGAGCATGCTTGTCTAAGATGGTGAGGAAGTAACTTTTAAAGAATGACCAGGCATCCTCAACTGACGGGATGAGGTCAATATCCTTCCAGGGTACCCGGGCCAGGTCGATTAGAAAGGCCTGCTCGCAGAAGTGTTTTAGGGAGCGTTTGACAGTGATGAGGGGTGGTCGTTCGACCGCGGACCCGTAGCGGATACAGGCAATGAGGCAGTGATCGCTGAGATCTTGATTGAAGACAGCAGAGGTGTATTTGGAGGGCAAGTTGGTCAGGATAATGTCTATTAGGGTGTCCATGTTTACGGATTTAGGGTTGTACCTGGTGGGTTCCTTGATGATTTGTGTGAGATTGAGGGCATCTAGCTTAGATTGTAGGACTGCCGGGGTGTTAAGCATATCCCAGTTTAGGTCACCTAACAGAACAAACTCTGAAGCTAGATGGGGAGCGATCAATTCACAGATGGTGTCCAGGGCACAGCTGGGAGCTGAGGGGGGTCGGTAGCAGGCGGCAACAGTGAGAGACTTATTTCTGGAGAGATTAATTTTTAAAATTAGAAGTTCGAACTGTTTGGGCATAGACCTGGAAAGTATGACAGAACTTTGCAGGCTATCTCTGCAGTAGATTGCAACTCCTCCCCCTTTGGCAGTTCTATCTTGACGGAAAGTGTTATAGTTGGGTATGGAAATCTCAGAATTTTTGGTGGCCTTCCTAAGCTAGGATTCAGACACGGCAAGGACATCAGGGTTGGCAGAGTGTGCTAAAGCGGTGAGTAAAACAAACTTAGGGAGGAGGCTTCTGATGTTGACATGCATGAGACCAAGGCTTTTTCGATCACAGAAGTCAACAAATGAGGGTGCCTGGGGACATGCAGGGCCTGGGTTTACCTCCACATCACCCGAGGAACAGAGGAGTAGTAGGATGAGGGTGCGGCTAAAGGCTATCAAAACTGGTCGCCTAGAGCGTTGGGGACAAGGAATAAAAGGAGCAGATTTATGGGCGTGGTAGAATAGATTCTGGGCATAATGTGAGACAGGGGTATGGTGGGGCACGGGTACAGCGGAGGCAAGCCCAGGCACTGGGTGATGATAAGAGAGGTTGTATCTCTGGACATGCTGGTCACAATGGGTGAGGTCACCGCATGTGTGGGAGGTGGGACAAAGGAGGTATCAGAGGTACGGGGAGTGGAACTACGGGATCCATTGCAAACCAAAACAATGATAACTAGCCTGAACAACAGTATACAAGGCATATTGATATTTGAGAGAGACATACAGTAAGGCATAAAGTAATTGCAGGTCTTGATTGGGAGAGCTAGCTAAAACAACAGGTGAGATAACAGCAGCTAGTCAGCTAACACAGCAACAGCAGGTAAAATGGCGATGACTAGGCAGAGAGGGTCGGATTAACTACACACAGAGCCTGAGTTAAAACACAGAGCCGACAGATAAAACACAAATAAACAGAATGGAGTACCGTGAATTAATGGACAGTCCAGCAGGCATCAGCTATGTAGCCAAGTGATCATAGTGTCCAGGGGGCAGCCGTAGATGGAGCAGGGAAGCCGCCACTACGCTAGCATGCGGCATTTAAAGTTAGTAGCCCGGGGGTGGTCTGCTCAGATGGAGGAGGTCTGCTCAGACGGAGGCCGGTTGAGGGTACAGCGGATGGAGTATTCGTCGGCAGACCAGACGTGGTGGTGCGGCGGGGCGCCGTGTCGACAGAGAATCCAAGCCAGATGGCGAAAGAGGTATTGTAGAATTTTGTTTGCTAACTGGTGCTAGCTTCGTGGCAGTGGCGCTAGCTGCAAACTAGCTGTGAGGATCAGAAGTAGTGGCTCAGGGATTACCTGCGTTGTTGTGGAGAGACAGTCCGATGCTGGTAAATTAGTGAGTAATATCCAGGCTAATAACAGGGCTGGTGTCTGTGCAGAAGGTAAAAGCTGCTAGCAGTGGCTAAAAATGACTAAATAGCTTGTAGCTGATTAGCTGGTTAGCTACTGGAGGTTCTTGAATGTGTTCCAAAGTTAAAAAATAATAGCGATTCCGTATCACATTGGGTGAGGTAGGTTACCGGAAGGTATAATCGAATAAATAATTGAAAAGAGAGAGATATTTTTTTTTTTTTATATATATACAAAAAATACGAAAAATACAAGAATACACGAGAGGACGAAACAAAACACGCCTACACTGCTACGCCATCTTGGAGTGTGCTCAACAGTGAATGATCCTGGCTCACCCCCAAAAAAGCGTCAAGGGAAGCCAGTTTGGATTTGGCGTCACTCCTATCAAATCACATTGAGAGCATATGTGACCTGATTGTTGCAAGTCACGACTTCACAGGAGAGCCGTTTGAACGTAAAATATTTTTTATCAAAATGCGTTTTTTGGCAGAAATGCCTTCTCGAACGTGAACTTTCATGTGCCTTAATAACAAAGTTGTATACCATCTGTAAATACGAATACAATTGTTAAATTATGAGCCTTGTCGGTTAAGCTACAGAAAAAGGCAGCAACCTTCCCATTAGCCATGGTTGGCTGAGATAATGAGTGGGCTACATGCCGAGAGATGAGTTTGGATTTGTCTGCCATATAGAACGCTTCTGTCTATTTGAGCTTGTCAGTCTGTGTTGGTAATCCTGTCGAACGCGGCTTTTAATTTTTTTTTTTTGTGTAGTCGAGCTGCATAAGTGTTGCTCTCCACTTTCTGGAGGATCAAGTTTTGAAATCAGTAGAATTACAGTATGATAGCTAAAGAGATGGAGAAAACACCGTCTCTAGATTAAATCAAATCAAATTTTATTTTTTCACATGTGTAAAATACAACAGGTGTAGTAGACCTTACAGTGAAATGCTTACTTACAAGCCCGTAAATAAGTATTTTTGGGGATAGGGGGCAGTATTCGGAAGTTTGGATGACTGAGGTGCACAAAGTAAACTGCCTGTTACTCAGGCCCAGAAGCTAGGATATGCATATAATTAGTAGATCTGGATAGAAAACACTCTAGTGTCCGGAACTGTTAAAATAAGGTCTGTGAGTATAACAGAACTGATATGGCAGGCGAAAACCTGAGGAAAATCCATCCAGGAAGTGGGATATTTTTGATGTGGGTACTTTTCAATTGAATGCCTATACAGAATGTAATGGGTTAGGACCCAGATTGCAGTTCCTATGGCTTCCACTAGATGTCAACAGTCTTTAGACATTGTTTCAGGCTTGTTTTCTGAAAAATGAAGAAGAATGAGACCATTTTGTAAGTGGACTGTAGAATGAACCAGAGCTGGTTTGCGCGCGTGACCGATTGAGCCCCCTTCGTTGTTTTTCCTTACTATTGAATACTTTATTGTCCGGTTGAAATATTATCGATTATTTAGACAATAGACAACCTAAGGATTAATTATAAACATCGTTTGACATGTTTCGACGAACTTTACCGGTACTATTAGGATGTTTTCGTCTGCATGTTGTGACCGCCTTTGAGCCAGTGGATTACTGAACAAAACACGCCAACAAAACTGAGTTTTTGGGAAATAAAGAGGAACTTTATCGAACAAAACAAACATTTATTGTGTAACAGGGACTCTTGTGACTGCAACCAGATGAAGATCATCAAAGGTAAGTGATACATTTTATCGCTATTTCAGACATTCGTGACTCCTCTACTTGGCTTGAAAACGTTCGCATGCTTTTGTAAGCAGGGCGCTGTCCTCAGATAATCGCATGGTATGCTTTCGCCATAAAGCCTTTTTGAAATCTGAGACTAACAAGAAGTTAATCTTTATTCCGATGTATAACACTTGTATCTTTTATGAATGTTTATTATGAGTTTTTCTGTATTTTGAATTTGGCGCTCTGCAATTTCACCGGATGTTGTCGAGGTGGGTCACTAGCGGAACGCCTATCCCTAATTAACCAACAACACTTTAAAAATTAAAGTGTTAAGTAAAAAATAATGAATAAAAGTAACATAATTAAACAGCAGCAGTAAAATAACAATACAGTTGAGGTAATATGTACATGTAGGTAGAGTTATTAAAGTGACTATGCATAGATTATAAACAGAGAGTAGCAGCACCGTAAAAGAGGGGTCTGTGTAGCCCTTTGATTATTTGTTCAGGAGTCTTATGGCTTTGGGGTAGAAGCTGTTTAGAAGTCTTTTGGACCTCGACTTGGTGCTCCGGTACCGCTTGCCGTGCGGTAGCAGAGAGAATAGTGTGTGACTAGGGTGGCTGGAGTCTTTGACAATTTTTAGTGCCTTCCCCTGACACCGCCTGATATAGAGGTCCTGGATGACAGAAAGCTTGGCCCAAGTGATGTACAGGGCCACACGCATTACCCTCTGTAGTGCCTTGCGGTCGGAGGCCGAGCAGTTGCCATACCAGGCAGTGATGCAACCAGTCAGGATGCTCTCGATGGTGCAGCTGTAGAACCTTTTGAGGATCTGAGGACCCATGACAAATCTTTTCAGTCTCCTGAGGGGGAATAGACTTTGTTGTACCCTCTTCATGACTGTCTTGGTGTGTTTGAACCATGACAGTTTGTTGGTTATGTGGACACAAAGGAACTTGAAGCTCTCAACCTGTTCCACTAAAAATGGCGCTGGAGAAGAAGGCAGACGTTTTACTTGTCCCCAAACGATTGTGTTCTTTTTTTTTTTTTTTTGCAAATAATTTTTTTAACTTATTTTGTATACCGGGATTCCTCTGATGGCATTGAGGAGTACACCACATCAGTCATTGGCTTCATCAATAAGTGCATCGATGACGTCGTCCCCACAGGTACTGTACGTACATACCCCAACCAGAAGCCATGGATTACAGGCAACATCCGCACTGAGCTAAAGGCTACAGCTGCCACTTTCAAGGAGCGGGACTCTAACCCAGAAGCTTATAAGAAATCACGCTATGCCCTCCGAGAAACCATCAAACAGGCAAAGCATCAATACAGGACTAAGATCGAATCGTACTACACCTTCTCTGATGCTCGTCGGATGTGGCAGGGCTTGCAAACCATTACAGACTACAAAGGGAAGCACAGCCGAGAGCTGCCCAGTGACACAAGCCTACCAGACGAGCTAAACTACTTCTATGCTCGCTTCAAGGAAAATGGCACTGAAACATGCATGAGAGCACCAGCTGTTCCGGAAGACTGTGTGATCGCTCTCCGCAGCCGATGTGAGTGACCTTTAGACAGGTGACCTTTAGACAGGTCAACATTCACAGGGCCAGACAGATTACCAGGACGTTTACTGCAAGCATGCGCTGACCAACTTGCAAGTGTCTTCACTGACGTTTTCAACTTCTCCCTGTCCGAGTCTAATACCAACATGTTTCAAGCAGACCACCATAGTTCCTGTGGCCAAGAACACTAAGGTAACCTGCCTAAATGACTACCAACCTGTAGCACTCACGTCTGTAGCCAGGAAGTGCTTTGGAAGGCTGGTCATAGTTCACATCAACAAAATTATTCCAGAAACCCTAGACCCATTCCAATTTGCATACCGCCCCAACATCCACAGATGATGCACTCTCTATTGCACTCCACACTGCCCTTTCCCACCTGGACAAAAGGAACACCTATGTGAGAATGCTATTCATTGACTACAGCTTAGCGTTCAACACCATAGTACCCTCAAAGCTCATCACTAAGCTAAGAACCCTAGGTCTAAACACCTCCCTCTGCAACTGGATCCTGGACTTCCTGACGGGCCGCCCCCAAGTGGTAAGGGTAGGTAACAACACATCCGCCACGGTGATCCTCAACACAGGGGCCCCTCAGGGGTGCGTGCTCATTCCCCTCCTGTACTCCCTGTTCACTCATAACTGCAAGATCAGGCACGACGCCAACACCATCATTACGTTTTCAGATGACACAACAGTGGTAGGCCTAGTCACCGACAACAACGAGACAGCCTATAGGGAGGAGGTCAGAGACCTGGCTGTGTGGTGCTAGGACAACAACCTCTCCCTCAACGTGATCAAGACAAAAGAGATGATTGTGGACTACAGGAAAAAGAGGACCGAGCACGCACCCATTCTCATCGATGGGACTGCAGTGAGCAGGTTGAGAGCTTCATATTCCTTGGTGTCCACATAACCAACAAACTAACATGGACAGTCGTGAAGCGGGCACGACAAAATCTATTCCCCCTCAGGAGACTGAAAAGATTTGGCATGGGTCCTCAGATCCTCAAAAGGTTCTACAGCTGCACCATCGAGAGCATCCTGACTGGTTGCATCACTGCCTGGTATTGCAACTGACATTTACTCCTGAGGTGCTGGCTTGTTGCACCCTCGACAACTACTGTGATTATTATTATTTGACCATGCTGGTCATTTATGAACATTTGAACATCTTGGCCATGTTGGCCATGTTCTGTTATAATCTCCACCCGGCACAGCCAGAAGAGCCACCCCTCATAGCCTGGTTCCTCTCTAGGTTTCTTCCTAGGTTTTGGCCTTTCTAGGGAGTTTTTCCTAGCCACCGTGCTTCTACACCTGCATTGCTTGCTGTTTGGGGTTTTAGGCTGGGTTTCTGTACAGCACTTTGATATATCAGCTGATGTAAGAAGGGCTATATAAATACATTTGATTTGATTTGATTTACAGAATGTAGTGCGAATGGCCCAGTACATCACTGGGGCCAAGCTTCCTACCATCCAGGACCTCTTTACCAGGCGGTGTCAGTGGAAGGCACTAAAAATTGTCAAAGACTCCAGCCACCCTAGTCACATACTGTTCTCTCTGCTACCGCACAGCAAGCGGTACCGGAGCGCAAAGTCTAGGTCCAAGAGCCTTCTAAACAGCTTCTACCCCCAAGCCATAAGACTCCTGAACATCTGGTGAAATGTCTACCCAAACTATTTGCGTTGCCCCCCCCCCCCCCCCCCCACCTTTCCACACCACTGGCACTCTCTGTTGTCATCTATGCATAGTCACTTTAATTAACTCTACCTACATGTACATATTACCTCAACTAACCGGTGCCCCCGCACATTGACTCTGTACCGGTACCCCCTGTATTGTTATTTTACTGCTGCTGTATATACAGTTGAAGTCAGAAGTTTACATACAATTAGGTTGGAGTCATTAAAACTCGTTTTTCAACCTCTCCACAAATCTTTTGTTAACAAACTATAGTTTTGGCAAGTCGGTTAGGACATCTACTTTGTGCATGACACAAGTAATCTTTCCAACAATTGTTTACAGACAGATTATTTCACTTATATCACAATTCTTATCACAATTAAACTGGGTCAGAAGTTTACATACACTAAGTTGACTGTCCCTTTAAACAACTTGGAAAATTCCAGAAAATTATGTCATGGCTGTAGAAGCTTCTGATTGGCTAATTGACATCATTTGAGTCAATTGGAGGTGTACCTGTGGATGTATTTCAAGGCCTACCTCAGTGCCTCTTTAAACTCAGTGCCTCTTTGCTTGACATCATGGGAAAATCAAAAGAAATCAGCCAAGACCTCAGAAAAACAATTGTAGACCACAAGTCTGGTTCATCCTTAGGAGCAATTTCCAAACATCTGAAGGTACCACGTTCATCTGTACAAACAATACCACGCAAGTATAAACACCATTGGACTAGGCAGCCATCATACCACTCAGGAAGGAGACTCGTTCTGTCTCCTAGAGATGAACGTACTTTGGTGTGAAAAGTGCAAATCAATCCCAGAACAACAGCAAAGGACCTTGTGAAGATGCTGGAGGAAACAGGTACAAAAGTATCTATATCCACAGTAAAACAAGTCCTATATCGACATAACCTGAAAGACCGCTCAGCAAGGAAGAAGCCACTGCTCCAACACCGCCATAAAAAAACAGACTACGGTTTGCAATTGCACATGGGGACAAAGATTGTTCTTTTTGTAAAAATGTCCTCTGGTCTGATGAAACAAAAATAGTTTGGCCATAATTACCATTGTTATGTTTGGAGGAAAAAGGTTGAGGCTTGCAAGCCGAAGAACACCATCCCAACCGTGAAGCACGAGGGTGGCAGGAGGTGCTTTGCTGCAGGGGGACTGGTGCACTTCACAAAATAGATGGCATCATGAGGTAGGAAAATGATGTGGATTTATTGATGCAACATCTCAAGACATCAGTCAGGAAGTTTAAGCTTGGTCGCAAATTGGTATTCCAAATGGACAATGACCCCAAGAATACTTCCAAAGTTGTGGCAAAATGGCTTAAGTACAACAAAGTCAAGGTATTGGAGTGGCCATCACAAAGCCCTGACCTCAATCCTATAGAAAATGTGTGGGCAGAACTGAAAAAGTATGTGTGAGCAAGAAGGCCTACAAACCTCACTCAGTTACACCAGCTCTGTCAGGAGGAATGAGCCAATATTCACCCAACTTATTGTGGGAAGCTTGTGGAAGGCTACTCAAAATGTTTGACCCAAGTTAAACAATTTAAAGACAATGCTACCAAATACTAATTGAGTGTATGTAAACTTCTGACTCACTGGGAATGTGATGAAAGAAATAAAAGCTGAAATAAATAAGTTATGGTGTTAGCACTGAGGTGGTTTGCCCTAGTAGGAAGCCCCCTGTGTAGTTCACCATGCACTATCAACTCAAACATAAATATCACTGTCATGTCTACCTCCGATAAAAATCCCAGTAAAGCAATAAAAACAATCAAGCATCCCAGAAAAGCGCAAAAAATATCCCACATTAACATATGTAGCCTAAGAAACAAGGTTCATGAAATTGATACCTTGCTAGTAACATATATATATCCGCCGCTATGACTTCATGTTTTAGCATGATAGTGCACGACCACATGTCGCAAGGATCTCTACACAATTCCTGGAAGCTGAAAATGTCCCAGTTCTTCCATGGCCTGCATACTCACTAGACATGCCACCCATTCAGAATTTTCGGGATGCTGTGTATCGACATGTACGACAGTGTGTTCCAGTTCCCGCCAATATCCAGTAGCTTCGCACAGCCATTGAAGAGGAGTAGGACAACATTACACAGGCCACAATCAACAGCCTGATCAACTCTATGCGAAGGAGATGTGTCGCACTGCATGAGGCAAATGGTGGTCACACCAGATATTAACTGGTTACTCCACGCTCCTACCGTTTTTCAAGGTATCTGTGACCAACGGATGCATATCTGTATTGTCAGTCATGTGAAATCTATAGATTTGGGCCTAATGAATTTCAATTGACTGATGTCCTTATCTGAACTGTAACTCAGTAAAATCTTTGAAATTGTTGCATGTTGCTTTTATATTTTTGTTCATATAACTACTGTAACCTTTTTAGATTTAAAATCGCTCTAGGATATTGGGCTCCCGAGTCTAAGGTCTAAGGCTCTGCATCTCAGTGCTAGTGGCTACCCCCTGGCTAACCTCTCTGTCCCGAAGCAAGCACCTGTGAGCCTGGAACTAGCCTCGTGCTAGGCCCATCCCCCGGCTAGCTAAAGAGGTCCATCAGCCACTCCTTGGGCTACAATACATATTTTGCCAATTGTCCTAGACCCCTTTTACTGCCGACATGGAGCCCCGCCGATTCCATCACGACTGGTCTACAAACGTAACTGCCCGAGGGGTTTCAACAGGCTCCTCCGTCGCGATGTCCCTTGAAGGCCCATCTGCTAGCTTGCTATCCGCGGCCCGCTAACTGTCTAGAGCATATCGGACTGTTAGCTGAAGAAGACCATCAGCCAATTTCTTGTGCTACAATACCTATTTTGCCATTTGGCCTGGACCCTTTTACTGCCTACACGGAGCCCTGCCGATCCAACACGGCTGGTCTGCCGACGTAACCATCCAAGGGGGCTACAACAGATTTCTTCTGTCACGACATCCCCCTAAGGCCCATCTGCTAGCCTGCTAGCCCTGGCCCGCTATCTGTCTGAATCGCCGTGTCTCCAGCTCGCCTAGCTTCCCACTGGTCCCTATGATCACTCGGCTACGCATACTTCTCCCTAATGTCAATATGTCTTGTCCATTGCTGTTTTGGTTAGTGAGTATTGTCTTATTTCACTGCAGAGACTCCAGCCCTGCTCAATATGCTTTAGCTAGCCCTTGTTTCACCTCCCACACATGCGGTGACCTCACAGGGTCTAAATGATGTCTCTAGAGACAAAACCTCTCTTTTCGTCACTCAATGCCTAGGTTTACCTCCACTGTACTCACATCCTACCATACCCTTGTCTGTACATTATGCATTGAATCTATTCTTCCGCGCTCAGAAACCTGCTCCTTTTATTCTTTGTTCCGAAGGCACTAGACGACCAGTTCTTAAAGCCTTTAGCCGTACCCTTATCCTAATCCTCCTCTGTTCCTCTGGTGATGTAGAGGTTAACCTCTAATTCCTCCCAAACCCGGATCCGGAAGCACCCCCATCAGTAAAAAAGCTGACTAGCATAGCCTAGCATAGCGTCACAAGTAAATACTAGCATCTAAATATCATTAAATCACAAGTCCAAGACACCAGATGAAAGATACACATCTTGTGAATCCAGCCATCATTTCTGATTTTTAAAATGTTTTACAGGGAAGACACAATATGTAAATCTATTAGCTAACCACGTTAGCAAAAGACACCACTTTTTTTACTCCACCAGTTTTTTACTCCATCAGTAGCTATCACAAATTCGACCAAATAAAGATATAAATAGCCACTAACCAAGAAACAACTTCATCAAATGACAGTCTGATAACATATTTATTGTATAGCATATGTTTTGTTAGAAAAATTTGCATATTTCAGGTATAAATCACAGTTCTACATTGCAGGTGCAATCTGAAATAGCGTCGATGCAGCCAGAATAATTACAGAGACCAACGTCAAATACCTAATTACTCATCATAAATCATTTCTGAAAAATACACAGCGTACAGCAAATGAAAGCCCAACATCTTGTGAATCCAGCCAATATGTCAGGTTTTTTAAGTGTTTTACAGCAAAAACACAATTTAGCATTATATTAGCTTACCACAATAGCCGGAAACACAAGCCGTTTACCAGTAGCAAAGGTTAGCGATCGTAACAATCCAGCAAAAGATATATAATTTTTGACTAACCTTGATATACTTCATCAGATGACAGTCCTGTAACATCATATTACACAATGCATATAGGTTTTGTTCGAAAATGTGCATATTTAGCAGCACAAATCGTCGTTATACAATGTGATCAGTAGCAGCATTTCATGCATTCTGGCCGGCGCCATCTTGGAGAGGCACCTAATCTAATCGATAAATAATCGTAAACTTGACTAAAAAATACAGGTTGGACAGCAAATGAAAGATATATTAGTTATTAATGCAACCGCTGTGTTAGATTTTAAAAATTAACGTTACTAGACATACAGTGTGCGTTACAGCCAGACCAGTGCCGCAATAATGGCGGACAAATCCTTTTTCATTTTTCCACATAAATACGGAATAACATCATAAATAGCTCTTACTTTTGGACGAGCTTCCATCAGAATCTTGGGCAAGTTGTCCTTTGTCCAAAAGAATCGTTGCTCGGTTGTAAAACGTCCTCTTCAACTTTGGAACTAGCAGCTAACAATAGCTACAGTGGGGAGAACAAGTATTTGATACACTGCCGATTTTGCAGGTTTTCCTACTTATAAAGCATGTAGAGGTCTGTAATTATTATCATAGGTACACTTCAACTATGAGAGACGGAATCTAAAACAAAAATCCAGAAAATCACATTGTATGATTTATAAGTAATTAATTTGCATTTTATTGCATGACATAAGTATTTGATACATCAGAAAAGCAGAACTTAATATTTGGTACAGAAACCTTTGTTTGCAATTACAGAGATCATACGTTTCCTGTAGTTCTTGACTAGGTTTGCACACACTGCAGCAGGGATTTTGGCCCACTCCTCCCTACAGATCTTCTCCAGATCCTTCAGGTTTCGGGGCTGTCGTTGGGCAATACGGACTTTCAGCTCCCTCCAAAGATTTTCTATTGGGTTCAGGTCTGGAGACTGGCTAGGCCACTCCAGGACCTTGAGATGCTTCTTGCGGAGCCACTCCCTAGTTGCCATGGCTGTGTGCTTCGTGTCGTTGTCATGCTGGAAGACCCAGCCACGACCCATCTTCAATGCTCTTACTGAGGGAAGGAGGTTGTTGGCCAAGATCTCGCGATACATGGCCCCATCCATCCTCCCCTCAATACGGTGCAGTCGTCCTGTCCCCTTTGCAGAAAAGCATCCCCAAAGAATGATGTTTCCACCTCCATGCTTCACGGTTGGGATGGTGTTCTTGGGGTTGTACTCATACTTCTTCTTCCTCCAAACACGGCGAGTGGAGTTAGACCAAAAAGCTCTATTTTTGTCTCATCAGACCACATGACCTTCTCCCATTCCTCCTCTGGATCATCCAGATGGTCATTGGCAAACTTCAGACAGGCCTGGACATGCACTGGCTTAAGCAGGGGGACCTTGCGTGCGCTGCAGGATTTTAATCCATGACGGCGTAGTGTGTTACTAATGGTTTTCTTTGAGACTGTGGTCCCAGCTCTCTTCAGGTCATTGACCAGGTCCTGCCGTGTAGTTCTGGGCTGATCCCTCACCTTCCTCATGATCATTGATGCCCCACGAGGTGAGATCTTGCATGGAGCCCCAGACCGAGGGTGATTGACCGTCATCTTGAACTTCTTCCATTTTCTAATAATTGCGCCAACAGTTGTTTCCTTCTCACCAAGCTGCTTGCCTATTGTCCTGTAGCCCATCCCAGCCTTGTGCAGGTCTACAATTTTATCCCTGATGTCCTTACACAGCTCTCTGGTCTTGGCCATTGTGGAGAGGTTGGAATCTGTTTGATTGTGTGTGGACAGGTGTCTTTTATACAGGTAACGAGTTCAAACAGGTGCAGTTAATACAGGTAATGAGTGGAGAACAGGAGGGCTTCTTAAAGAAAAACTAACAGGTCTGTGAGAGCCGGAATTCTTACTGGTTGGTAGGTGATCAAATACTTATGTCATGCAATAAAATGCAAATTAATTATTTAAAAATCATACAATGTGATTTTCTGGATTTTTGTTTTAGATTCCGTCTCTCACAGTTGAAGTGTACCTATGATAAAAATTACAGACCTCTACATGCTTTGTAAGTAGGAAAACCTGCAAAATCGGCAGTGTATCAAATACTTGTTCTCCCCACTGTATGTGGCGCAGACATGCCCAAATGTTCAAAACGCAATACTAAGGAAATTCCGAAAATCACAATATACTCGTATAAACTGATATAACTCGGTTTAAAATAACTTCGTTATGATGTTTCTAACACCTATATCGAATTAAATTACAGACGGATATATCTAAGGCCGATAACTGAGCGTTTCAAAATGCCATCCTGAGGTCTTGCTTTGCGTCATGACGAACGTCAAAAAGAGAGCTCCCTTCGTTCCTTGGGGCTTTATAAGGTCTGAGATCTGCGTAGAAACTCCATTCCAATTCTCATTGGTTACTGACATCCAGGGGAAGGCGGGTGCAGTTCATGTCGACCCATAGGATACATACAGAGCTTTAAACTGATCTAAGAACAGAGCCTCGTTTTCAGACCTTCGCAGTTCTTGTCATGAATTTCGCTGCAGAAAGAGTTCTGTTTCACCCACAGACATAATTCAAACGGTTTTAGAAACTAGAGATTGTTTTCTATCCAATAGTAATAATAATATGCATATTGTACGAGCAAGAATTGAGTACGAGGCAGTTTAATTTGGGAACGATAAATGTCCAAGTTGAAACAGCACCCCCTATAGTGACAAGAGGTATTAATCCAGGCCCTGCAGCGCCTAGCTCCACTCCCATTACCCAGGTGCTCTCATTTGTTGACTTCTGTAACCATAAAAGCCTTGGTTTCATGCATGTTAACATTAGAAGCCTCTTCCCTAAGTTTGTTTTACTCACTGCTTTAGCACACTCTGCCAACCCAGATGTCCTAGCCATGTGTCTGAATCCTGGCTTAGGAAGGCCACCAGATATCCTGAAATTTCCATCCCTAACTATAACATTTTCCGACAAGATAGAACTGCCAAAGGGGGCAGAGTTGCAATCTACTGCAGAGATGGCCTGCAGAGTTCTGTCATACTATCCAGGTCTGTGCCCAAACAATTCGAGCTTCTACTTCTAAAAATCCACCTTTCCAGAAACAAGTCTCTCACCGTCGAGGCTTGTTATAGACCACCTTCTGCCCCCAGCTGTGCCCTGGACACCATATGTGAATTGATTGGCCCCCATCTATCTTCAGAGCTCGTACTGTTAGGTAACCTAAACTGGGAAATTCTTAATATCCCGGCCGTCCTACAAGCTAAGCTAGATGCCCTCAATCTCACACAAATTATCAATGAACCTACCAGGTACAACCCAAATCTGTAAACACGGGCACCCTCAAAGATATCATCCTGACCAACCTGCCCACTAAATACACCTCTGCTGTCTTCAATCAGGATCTCAGCGATCACTGCCTCATTGGGTCTGCGGTCAAACAACCACCCCTCATTGCTGTCAAACGCTCCCTAACACACTTCAGCGAGCAGGCTATTCTAATCGACCTGGAAGGATATTGACCTCATTCCATCAGTAGAGGATGCCTGGTTATTCTTTAAAAGTGCTTTCCTCACCATCTTAAATAAGTATGCCCCATTCAAAAAACGTAGAACCAGGAACAGATATAGCCCTTGGTTCACTCCAGACCTGACTGCCCTTGACAAGCACAAAAACATCCTGTGGCGTACCTCATTAGCATCGAATAGCCCCGCGATATGCAACTTTTCAGGGAAGTTAGGAACGAATTTACACAGGCAGTTAGGAAAGCTAAGGCTAGCTTTATCAAACAGAAATTTGCATCCTGTAGCACTAATTCCAAAAAGTTCTGGGACACTGAAGTCCATGGAGAATAAGAGCAACTCCTCCCAGCTGCCCACTGCACTGAGGCTAGGAAACACTGTCACCACCGATAAATCCACTATAATTGAGAATTTCAATAAGCATTTTTCTTCGGCTGGCCATGCTTTCCACCTGGCTACCCCTACCCCGGTCAACAGCTCTGCACCCCCCACATAAACTTGCCCAAACCTCCCCCATTTCTCCTTCACCCAAATCCAGATAGCTGATGTTCTGAAAGAGTTGCAAAATCTGGACCCCTACAAATCAGCTGGGCTAGACAATCTGGACCCTCTCTTTCTAAAATGATCTGCCTCAATTGTTGCAACCCCTATTACTAGCCTGTTCAACTTCTCTTTCGTATCATCCCCAAAGATTGGAAAGCTGCCGCGGTCATCCTCCTCTTCAAAGGGGGAGACACTCGATACCCAAACTGTTATAGACCTATATCCATCCTGCCCTGCCTTTCTAAAGACTTCGAAAGCCAAGTTAACAAACAGATCACCGAACATTTCGAATCCCACCGTACCTTCTCCCCTATGCAATATGGTTTTCGAGCTGGTCATGGGTGCACCTCAGCCACGCTCAAGGTCCTAACTGATATCTTAACCGCCATCGATAAAAGACAATACTGTGCAGCCGTATTCTTCGACCTGACCAAGGCTTTCGACTCTGTCAATCACCACATTCATATCGGCAGACTCAACAGCTTTGGTTTCTCAAATGACTGCCTCGCCTGGTTCACCAACTACTTCTCAGACTGAGTTCAGTGTGTCAAATCGGAGGGCCTGTTGTCTGGACCTCTGGCAGTCTCTATGAGGGTGCCACAATGTTCAATTCTCAGACCGAATCTTTTCTCTGTATACATTAATGATGTTGCTTTGCTTCTGGTGAATCTCTGATCCACCTCTACGCAGACGACACCATTCTGTATACTTCTGGCCCTTCTTTGGACACTATGTTAACTAACCTCCAGTTACAACTCTCCTTCCGTGGCCTCCAATTGCTCTTAAATGCAAGTTAAACTAAATGAATGCTCTTCAAACGATCGCTGCCCGCTCCTGCCCACCCATCCAGCATCACTACTCTGGACAGTTCTAACTTAAAATATGTGGACAATTACAAATACCTAGGTGTCTGGTTAGACTGTAAACTCTCCTTCCAGACTCACATTAAGCATCTCCAATCCAAAATTAAATCTAGAATCGGCTTCCTATTTCACAACAAAGCATCCTTCACTCATGCTGCCAAACATACCCTTGTAAAACTGACCATCCTACCGATCCTTGACTTCGGCGATGTCATTTACAAAATAGCCTCGAACACTACTCTGCAAATTGGATGCAGTCTATCACAGTGCCGTCCGTTTTGTCACCAACGCCACATATACTACCCACCACTGCGACCTGTATGCTCTCGTTGGCTGGCCCTCGCTTCATATTCGTCGCTAAACCCACTGGCTCCAGGTCATCTATAAGTCTTTGCTAGGGAAAGCCCTGCCTTAACTCAGCTCACTGGTCACCATAGCAGCACCCACCCGTAGTATGCGCTCCAGCATGTATATTTCACTGGTCACCCCCAAAGCCTATTCCTCCTTTGGCCGCCTTTCCTTCCAGTTCTCTGCTGCCAATGTCTGGAACGAATTGCAAAAATCACTGAAGCTGGAGACTCATATCTCCCTCACTAATTTTAAACATCAGCTCTCAGAGCAGCTCACAGATAATTGCACCTGTACATAGCCCATCTGTAAATAGCCCATCCAACTATCTCATCCCCATATTGTTATTTTATTTTTTTGCTCCTTTGCACCCCAGTATCTCTACTTGCACATTTATCTTCTGCACATCTATCACTCCAGTGTTTAATTGCTAAATTGTAATTACTTCGCCACTACGGCCTATTTATTGCCTTACCTCCCTAATCTTACATCATTAGCACACATTGTATATAGATTTTTTGTATTGTGTTATTAACTGTACATTTGTTTATTCCATGTGTAACTCTGTGTTGTTGTTTGTGTCGCACTGCTTTGCTTTATCTTGGCTAGGTCGCAGTTGTAAATGAGAACTTGTTCTCAACTGGCCTACCTGGTTAAATAAAGGTGAAATAATATTTATTTTTTTAAATTGTAAATTAGAATGTGTTCTTAACTGACTCGACTAGTTAAATAAAGGTTAAATAAAACTAAATAAATAAAAATTCAATGCGATCACGCTTTGTTGACACATGACATATGCAGATCGATTCAAGTTTGCTTTTTGTTGCTTCCCGCATCAGGATTCAAAGAAATGTCTAGACGAATACTGCAAGAAACATGATCCTAACACTATCCAATAATTAGTTTAATCATCAAGTTTATTTTTTATTTTATATATATAGCCCTTCGTACATCAGCTAATATCTCGAAGTGCTGTACAGAAACCCAGCCTAAAACCCCAAACAGCAAGCAATGCAGGTGTAGAAGCACGGTGGCTAGGAAAAACTCCCTAGAAAGGCCAAAACCTAGGAAGAAACCTAGAGAGGAACCAGGCTATGAGGGGTGGCCAGTCCTCTTCTGGCTGTGCCGGGTGGAGATTATAACAGAACATGGCCAAGATGTTCAAAATGTTCGTAAATGACAAGCATGGTCAAATAATAATCAGGAATAAATGTCAGTTGGCTTTTCATAGCCGATCATTAAGAGTTGAAAACAGCAGGTCTAGGACAGGTAGGGGTTCCATAACCGCAGGCAGAACAGTTGAAACTGGAACAGCAGCAAGGCCAGGTGGACTGGGGACAGCAAGGAGTCATCATGCCCGGTAGTCCTGACGTATGGTCCTAGGGCTCAGGTCCTCCGAGAGAGAGAAAGAAGGAGAGAATTAGAGAGAGCATACTTAAATTCACACAGGACACTGGATAAGACAGGAGAAGTACTCCAGATATAACCAACTGACCCTAGCCCCCCGACACAAACTACTGCAGCATAAATACTGGAGGCTGAGCCAGGAGGGGTCAGGAGACACTGTGGCCCCATTCGATGATACCCCTGGACAGGGCCAAACAGGAAGGATATAACCCCACCCACTTTGCCAAAGCACAGCCCCCGCACCACTAGAGGGATATCTTCAACCACCAACTTACAATCCTGAGACAAGGCCGAGTATAGCCCACAAAGATCTCCACCACAGCACAAACCAAGGGGGGGCGCCAACCCAGACAGGAAGATCACGTCAGTAACTCAACCCACTCAAGTGACGCACCCCTCCTAGGGACGGCATGAAAGAGCACCAGTAAGCCAGTGACTCAGCCCCTGTAATAGGGTTAGAGGCAGAGAATCCCAGTGGAGAGAGGGGAACCAGCCAGGCAGAGACAGCAAGGGCGGTTCGTAAGCAAGTGGGCTTCTTTCCTTTTCCCTTTCAATGACTTTAAATTGGCCTCAATGCGTATAGAAATGTCTCCGCCTCTCCCATTACACAAACAGGGCGTCATACTCGATGGAAGGCGGCCTACTGTCTGCTCTCCATCCTCCGTCACATCATAACCAACCGCTCATTAGTGAGCGCCATTAAAAATACATCATCCATCTGGGAGGTTCCTGTGTGCCCACACTGCCCTGGTCTCCTGTGTGTCTATTCACAGCATGCCAAGAGGAAGGCTAACTCTCTCTTTAATGTGGAAGTGATGAGTCAAAATTAAGTGCCATCACAGTATGGGGGTGTCACAACCATCCCTAAATGAGATGCAGTGGTAACTATGGCGTGGTGACAATACTGCTACTGCTGCTACTTCCTCCTCCACATCCTCTCTCAACAATGGAGATCAGAGATCAGATGACGTTAGTGGGGTGCTGTTTCCAGACAGAGAGGGAGGCAGATATGTTTGAAGGTGGATTACAGCTACAGTACTGTGACATCAGTGAAACATGGCTGCTTCCTCTTCCCTTTCTCTATTGCGAATAAACCTTGGCAGGAGAAACAGGAGTCTGACTAAGTGAAGGCTGCTGTGCCCCCAGGGTTGGGTTGCTTTCCCCAGGGGTATTATTGCTTTGACGTCATCCCAGCCGTGGCTAATGGTACCCTTTCTCCCCATAAGGGCTTATTAAGGGTACTGGTCCATAGCCCGCCCGCCCTCCTACTCTATTTGTGTTTAATGAAAAATAGGAAGCCTGGGCTGCAATTGGTAATTTTTCTCCAATGTACAATGCTCTTCTTCATGCTAATCTTGCTATTAATGTCTCATATAGCCACCAATGACATCTATTAAGCTCTAATATTGACATTGAGGCTTCTTGGAACCTAGTATGGGCTGTCCATTAGGTGTTAATACCCATCCTATAAGCCACTTTGCTCCTCCACAGCTTCCTGTCATCAAGGTCCTCGGCACAGTAGCTCCTCCGTTATGGTATTCATTAGGCCTGTACACTCACTCCATCTTAACAGGCGTATAGGGCAGCTTTGGAGACGTTGTAATTGGCATACTGATGTTGTCTGGACCAGATCCCATATTCTCAACTCAGAAGTGTTCATAATAACTGGTTGAAGTATTGAAGACAGCTAATGCTTGATCAGGGACAAAGGCAGTGTTTGAGAACTTAGCCTACTGGAAGACAGAGAGCGAGCTGCAGACAGAGGCTATTCCATGGGAGAACAATTTGATCTGAGTATCAGTACTAGAGAATTACATTTGGGATCAGAGGGTGGCCATTGAGCTAAGGGATTGACCTTTCTAAATTGGCATTAGCAGGCCTGGCGATACTCTCTGAAGTCTCAGAAAACTGAGCTTTCCTCTTTGTTCAGTGGGACATAGTGGGGTAGCTTCTCCATGGCTGTGCAGTTAATTGTCTGGGCTACAGTAATAGAGAGCCCATTGTTCCACTTGAAAGGCGATGTGGCCTTTGGATAGGTGGGCTCAAATGTCAGCATAGGTGCTTTCAGCACCACAACTAACACTGGCGCTGTCATCAAAGGACATAATAAAAAGTCAGGGACGGAGGCTCCAAACATGAGCAGAATCAGACCCTCCTGGCATTTTTCACTCAATGAAAAGTCATTAAATAGATTTTCTCGTTCTCTCCCCACGGCTTACAACACACCTCCTACAGAGCTCTTTCTCTCCATCTAGCTCTCTCCCTCGTGTTTCTACTCCACCACCTTCTTGGTGTCCTTCCATGCTGCTAGCCCTGTCTGTTTGGTTTCTCGCGCCCAGTCAGCCCAGGCAGTGCCTCGCTCCAGCTCCTTCTCTCATTACTTTGGTTTCACTCAGTGATGGGAGTGAGAAGAGAGACATGGTACTCTGTCCCACACCCCGGGGGCCCAATTCTTCTCTTTATTCACACCTAGGGCCAGCTCAATCAGCCACACACAGGGTGTGGGCACCTGCCTTCCCAGGAACAGACTTTGAAGAAGGGCTAGATAGTTGTTTTGGTCATTGTCATTAGACTTTGCTATTTCATTTATTTTTTAGACCGAAGTTATTCAAATCTTTAGTGCACTAAGGATTTGATTAAGTATATTATACTTATTCACATTGGCTCTTTGCGGAGTTAAGGAAAAGGAGAGGAGTTAGAATGGGTTTACTTTTACAGAAACACATAGAGGACACAATTAATTAAATGTAAACACTCTGCTGGTATCTCTGTAATGCATTTGGGTGATGCTGTGTGTTTGACAGTGCAGGACCCATCGCAATGAAGATAATTAAGGAGAACATACTGGAGGAGCTTTAACTGTGTTTGTTCCTGTAGTAATTGGATTGGTGACAGAGTAAAGTAAATAGCAACATACCTGTACCTCTTTATTCACGATCTATATGAACCATTGTCTCACAAGTGGCCTCGAACTCTCACAAGATGTAGCCAATTAATTAATTATACAGGGAATCAGGTTTTGTAAGTGTGCTGTGATGCTGTTGGTTGGTGGTGTTGGGGAAGTTTTGGGTTCTATGATACTGAACTAGCAAGTTTAATGTGGTACTGAGTAACTTTAATAACATCATTGCAAAGCATTTTGGTTGTGTCTATGGTATAATGTATGATGAGAATGTTGTTGGCTAAATTGTCTTGCACACAAAAAACAAATTCTACCAAGCTCTTAGCACTGTCCTCGTAAGTTTAATGGCCAAGCAAACTTTTCTATAAGGTCCATTATACTTCTTAAGAACTCATGGAGTGGTTAATAACCTATTTCAAGCACTGATTTCCTCTATCACCCCCACTACCCCCCTACTCCCAAACACACCACCTCCAGTTTGATGAGACACCATATGTCCGGTGCCAATGTGTGGTCTCTTTCTCTCCCTCCCAACCTCCCAATCTTTCTTTCTCCTTCTCCATCTCTCTTTCTCCCTCTCAATCTCGGCATTTCTCCTCTCCATCTTTCTTTCTCCCTCCCCCCTTTCCATCCTCCCCATCTCGCACTCTTCCTCTCCCAGTTGCCTCTCCAGCAGAGCTCTGGGTCGATGGGTTCAGTGAGGTGTTGGCACCTTGTGGACTCTCCTCATTACAGACATGCTCTCCTCACTCTCCTGCCAGGCCATGGAGACACTGACACCACACCTCCATCCTTCTCTAGTGCTTAGCAGTATCGATGTCCGCCAGATTTAAAGCTTAATTCAATCCGTATGGCTGTAAGTTCTGTTCTATAGTGCGATTTACATTTAAAGCGTTTACCATGAATGCAGTCTCCGCGGATGTGGGAATATTGCCTTTAGATTTCAATCGTGCTATAAAACTAGAGCCTGTAGGACATGCCTTGTTGATAGTGTTGTTAACTTCTCTGTGCACGGATCCCTTGTACGGGATCATTTTCCTAAACAACCGCTGAATTGCAGGGTGCAAAATATTACTAAAAATATTTCTAATCATGCAATCACAAGTGAAATATACCAAAACACAGCTTAGCTTGTTGTTAATCAACCTATCGTGTCAGATTTTAAAAATGTGCTTTGCAACGAAAGCAATCTAAGCTTTTGTGAGTGTATCAATCAATGCTAGAACAGTTAGCCTTATATTAGCTTGGTTAGCTTGGTCACGAAAGCCAGAAAAGCAATAAATTGAATCGCTTACCTTTGATAATCTTCGGATGTTTGCACTCACGAGACTCCCAGTTACACAACAAATGTTATTTTAGTTCGATAAATATTACTTTTATAACAAAAAAACGCCATTTGGGTTCCGCGTTATGTTCAAAAAACCAAAGCCTCGTTCCGTTCGACGAACATTCCAAAATGTATCCGTAATGGTCGTAGAAACATGTCAAATGTTTTTCCTCAGGTTGTTTTTAACAAACATAATCGATAATATTTCAACCGGACCGTAACCTATTCAATAAGAGAGAAAAAGAAAATGGAGAGCTCCCCTCTCGCGCGCAGGAACTATTCAGAGGACACCTGACTACTTTTGAAAAATCATATATTTTTTAAACATGAATTCCATAATATTCCAAATGCCTAGGAAGAAAGACAGGCCAGGAAACACAGATTTTTTAAATGAAATATCACTTCCGGGTTAGATTTTCTCAGGTTTTCGCCTGCAGAATCAGTTTTGTTATACTCACAGACAATATCTTGACAGTTTTGGAAACTTTGGAGTGTTTTCTATCCTAATGTGTAAATGATATGCATATTCTACGATCTGGACCTGAGAAATAGTCCGTTTACCTTGGGAACGTTATTATTATTTTTTTTAAAGAAAAAATCTGAACCCTAGCGTCAAGAGGTTAACCTTTTGTCAATAGGGGGAGCTGTTAGCATTATTTTTTTTTTTACATTTCCAAATTAAACTGCCTCGTACTCAATTCTTGATCGTACAATATGCATATTATTGTTATTATTGGATAGAAAACAGTCTATAGTTTCTATAGGAGTTGAAATTTTGTCTCTGAGTGGTACAGAACAATTTCTACAGCACTTTTCATGACAGGGTTCAGATTTCAGAAATTTTTACCTCTGATCTGGGGTCTGTTTATAAGGCCACAGTGAATGCTATGAAGAAACCGACACTACCTACGTCTTCCTCTGGGTGTCTGTACGTCATCACGTTTTCAATGAACTCTATGGGACGTTCACAGCCATTATAAATGACAAAAATGTACAGAGACCCCTCTTTCTCAACGTGCGCCTCAAGCGTGAAGGCCATCGGACCTGCCTCGTTCCAAATCGTTTTCTAACCAGCAGTATTTCTCCGGTCATGTTTTCAGTCGTTATAGTTGTTAAAAACATCATAAGGTAGTGAATTTTAACCGTTTTATAGCAATTTATATCCGTTTAGTGCGATTCTGAGGAATTTATTTGTCGTGCACTTTCTAGCTTTGGGAACGTTTCGCGGTCTCGGTCGTTGTTAGTGGACATTTCGAAGGACAGAGGACATCTATCGACCAAAAGACGTTTATAACATAGAAAGGATACATTGCCCAAGAATATGATGGAAGATCAGCTCAAAGTAAGCAATATTTAATATGATAAACCGTGTTTCTGTCGAAATATTTTAAACGCATACATCGCCATTTTGTTTGGTATAGCTTCACTTGGCCAACCCTGTATTGAAAAGTAAGGATAATTTTAAAAATGTAAATCAGCGGTTGCATTAAGAACTAATTTGTCTTTCGATTCCTGTCAACCCTGTATTTTTTAGTCAAGTATATGATTAGCTTTTAATTAAACTAGATCACTCTGATAGATGACGTCAGACATATTGAGGCTTGATTTCCTAGTATTTTCATTGTGTAACCACGGTTTTGTATGGCTAAATATGCACCTTTTCGAACAAACTGTATATGTATGTTGTAAAATGATGTTACAGGAGTGTCATCGGAAGAATTCTGAGAAGGTTAGTGAAAAAATTAATATCTTTTGGCGGTGGTTACGTTATAGCGCTCTTTGGCTGGAATCGATGCTCTGGTAACGTTGGAACATGTAGTATGCTAACTTATCGATTTATTGTGTTTTCGCTGAAAAACGCTTAGAAAATCTGAAATATGGTCTGAAATCACAAGAACTGGGTCTTTCCATTGCTATGCTTTGTCTATTTTTATGAAATGTTTTATGATGAGTAAATTGGTCATACACGTTGCTCTATCTAGTAATTCTAGTGGATTTGTGATGGTCGGTGCAATTGTAAACTGTGATTTCTACCTGAAATATGCACTTTTTTCTAACAAAAACTATCCTATACCATGAATATGTTATCAGACTGTCATCTGATGGTTTTTTTTATAGGTTATTGGCTATCAATATCTTAGTTGAGCCGAATTGGTGATAGCACCTGAAGGAGTAAGAAACTGATGGAGTTAGAATAGTGGTGTATTTTGCTAACGTGTTTAGCTAATAGATTTACATATTTTGTCTTCCCTGTAAAACATTTTAAAAATCTGAAATGGTGGCTTTATTCACAAGATCTGTATCTTTCATCTGGTGTCTTGGACTTGTGATTTAATGATATTTAGATGCTACTATCTACTTCTGAAGCTATGCTATCTATGCTAATCAGTGTGTGGGGGGTGGGGGGTGCTCCCGGATCCGGGTTTCTGAGGCAGTAAAAGTTAACTTCTTAGTGATCCCTTTGCGCGATTTGACAACACCCAGTGAAATAGCAGCGCGCCACATTCAAAAAACAGAAATACTCATAATAATAATTAATAAATCATACAAGTGTTATACACCGGTTTAAAGATGAATTTCTTGTTAATCCAGCCACAGTGTCAGATTTGAAAAAGGCTTTACGGCGAAAGCAAACCATGCTATTATCTGAGGACAGCACCCCATCAAACATACACATGAAAATCATAATTCAACCTGCCTGGCACAACACAAAAGTCAGAAATAACATATAATTCATGCCTTACCTTTGAAGATCTTCTTCTGTTGGCACTCAAATGTCCATTAAACATCACAAATGGTCCTTTTGTTCGATTAATTCTGTCGTTATATCCCCAAAATGTCAATTTATTTGGAGCGTTTGATTCTGAAAATACACCGGTTCCAACACGCACAACATGACTACAAATGATCTAATAAATTACCTGTAAACTTGATCCAGACATTTCAAACAACTTTCCTAATCCAACTTTAGGTATTTTTAAATCTAAATAATCGATAAAATTTAAGACGGAATAAACTGTGTTCAATAGCGGATAAAAACAGACATGCTCTCCTCACTCTCCTGCCAGGCCATGGAGACACAAAGTGGATCGAGCTTTCAGGTCACACGCCCCAACCACAACTGTACACTTCACTCGACCCTTGTTCTGAACAGCACTACTTCTTAATTTCTCAAAGGAAAAACATCAACCAATTTCTAAAGACATCCAGTGGAAGCGATAGGAACTGCAAGCAAGTGCCTTAGAAATCTAGATCCCCATAGAAAACCAATTGAAAAGAGAGTGACCTCAAAAAAAAGAAATCCTGGATGGTTTGTCCTCGGAGCCTGCCAAATAAGTTCTGTTATACTCACAGACATAATTTTAACAGTTTTAGAAATGTTTGAGTGTTTTCTATCAAGATCTACCAATTATATGCATATCCTAGCGTCTGGGCCTGAGTAGCGGGCAGTTTACTTTGGGCACACTTTTCATCCGGACGTGAAAATAGTGCCCCCTAGCCTTAAGAAGTTTTAACCAACAATGCAGTTCAAGAAAGAGTTAAGAAAATATTTACTAAATAAACTGTAAATGTAATGTAATGTAAATAGTCCAGGTGGCCATTTGATTAATTGTTCAGAAGTCTTATGGCTTGGGGTAAAAGCTGTTAACCTCTAACGGGTCACAAACCCGGATCCGGGATCCCCCCCATCAAAAAAGCAGACTAGCATAGCCTAGCCTAAAGCTACAGGGATATCATATAATCAAATGTTCATGAAATCACAAGTCCAAGACACCAGATGAAAGATACAGATCTTGTGAATCCAGCCATCATTTCCGATTTTTTTAATGTTTTACAGGGAAGACACAATATGTATTTCTCTTAGCTAACCACCATAGCAAAAGACACAACTTTTTTTCTCCACCATTTTTTTCCTGCATAGGTAGCCATCACTAATTCGACCAAATAAAGATATAAATAGCCACTAACCAAGAAAAAACTTCATCAGATGACAGTCTGATAACATATTTATTGTATAGCATATGTTTTGTTAGAAAAATGTGCATATTTCAGGTATAAATCACAGTTCTACATTGCAGCTGCAATCTGAAATAGCGTCGATGCAGGCAGAATAATTACAGAGACCAACGTCAAATACCTAATTACTCATCATAAAACATTTCTGAAAAATACACAGCGTACAGCAAATGAACATCAACATCTTGTGAATCCAGCCAATATGTCAGATTTTTTAAGTGTTTTACAGCGAAAACACAATATAGCATTATATTAGCTTACCACAATAGCCAGAAACACAACCGCATTTACCAGCAGCAGATGTTAGCGATCGTAACAATCCAGCAAAAGATATACAGTGGGGAGAACAAGTATTTGATACACTGCCGATTTTGAAGGTTTTCCTACTTACAAAGCATGTAGAGGTCTGTAATTTTTATCATAGGTACACTTCAACTGTGAGAGACGGAATCTAAAACAAAAATCCAGAAAATCACATTGTATGATTTTTAAGTAATTAATTTGCATTTTATTGCGTGACATAAGTATTTGATACATCAGAAAAGCAGAACTTAATATTTGGTACAGAAACCTTTGTTTGCAATTACAAAGATCATATGTTTCCTGTAGTTATTGACCAGGTTTGCACACACTGCAGCAGGGATTTTGGCCCACTCCTCCATACATACCTTCTCCAGATCCTTCAGGTTTCGGGGCTGTCGCTGGGCAATACGGACGTTCAGCTCCCTCCAAAGATTTTCTATTGGGTTCAGGTCTGGAGACTGGCTAGGCCACTCCAGGACCTTGAGATGCTTCTTACGGAGCCACTCCTTAGTTTCCCTGGCTGTGTGTTTCGGGTCGTTGTCATGCTGGAAGATCCAGCCACGACCCATCTTCAATGCTCTTACTGAGGGAAGGAGGTTTTTGGCCAAGATCTCGCGATACATGGCCCCATCCATCCTCCCCTCAATACGGTGCAGTCGTCCTGTCCCCTTTGCAGAAAAGCATCCCCAAAGAATTATGTTTCCACCTCCATGCTTCACGGTTGGGATGGTGTTCTTGGGGTTGTACTCAACCTTCTTCTTCCTCCAAACACGGCGAGTGGAGTTTAGACCAAAAAGCTCTATTTTTGTCTCATCAGACCACATGACCTTCTCCCATTCCTCCTCTGGATCATCCAGATGGTCATTGGCAAACTTCAGACGGGCCTGGACATGCGCTGGCTTGAGCAGGGGGACCTTGCGTGCGCTGCAGGATTTCAATCCATGACAGCGTAGTGTGTTACTAATGGTTTTCTTTGAGACTGTGGTCCCAGCTCTCTTCATGTCATTGACCAGGTCCTGCCGTGTAGTTCTGGGCTGATCCCTCACCTTCCTTATGATCATTGATGCCCCACGAGGTGAGATCTTGCATGGAGCCCCAGACCGAGGGTGATTGACCGTCATCTTGAACATCTTCCATTTTCTAATAATTGCGCCAACAGTTGTTGCCTTCTCACCAAGCTGCTTGCCTATTGTCCTGTAGCCCATCCCAGCCTTGTGCAGGTCTACAATTTTATCCCTGATGTCCTTACACAGCTCTCTGGTCTTGGCCATTGTGGAGAGATTGGAGTCTGTTTGATTGAGTGTGTGTACAGGTGTCTTTTATACAGGTAACAAGTTCAAACAGGTGCAGTTAATACAGGTAATGAGTGGAGAACAGGAGGGCTTCTAAAAGAAAAACTAACAGGTCTGTGAGAGCCGGAATTCTTACTGGTTGGTAGGTGATCAAATACTTATGTCACGCAATAAAATGCAAATTAAGTACTTAAAAATCATACAATGTGATTTTCTGGATTTTTGTTTCAGATTCCGTCTCTCACAGTTGAAGTGTACCTATGATAAAAATTACAGACCTCTACATGCTTTGTAAGTAGGAAAACCTTCAAAATCGGCAGTGTATCAAATACTTGTTCTCCCCACTGTATAATTTGACTAACCTTGATAAACTTCATCAGATGACAGTCCTGTAACATCATATTACACAATGCATATAGGTTTTGTTCGAAAATTTGCATATTTAGCAGCACCAATCGTGGTTATACAATGTGAACAGTAGCAACACATGGCCGGCGCCATCTTGGAGAGGCACCTAATCTAATCGATAAATAATCGTAAACTTGACAAAAAAATACAGGTTGGACAGCAAATGAAAGATGCATTAGTTATTAATGCAACCGCTGTGTTAGATTTTTAAAATTAACGTTACTAGACATACAGTGTGCGTTACAGCCAGACTAGTGCCGCAATTAATGGCGGACAAATCCTTTTACATTTTTCCACATAAATACGGAATAACATCATAAATAGCTCTTACTTTTGGACGAGCTTCCATCAGAATCTTGGGCAAGTTGTCCTTTGTACAAAATAATCGTTGCTCGGTTGTAAAACGTCCTCTTCAACTTTGGAACTAGCAGCTAACAATAGCTATGTGGCGCAGACATGCCCAAATGTTCAAAACGCAATACTAAGGAAATTCCGAAAATCGCAATATACTCGCATAAACTGATATAACTCGGTTTAAAATAACTTCGTTATGATGTTTCTAACACCTATATCGAATTAAATTACAGACGGATATATCTAAGGCCGATAACTGAGCGTTTCAAAATGCCATCCTGAGGTCTTGCTTTGCGTCATGACGAACGTCAAAAAGAGAGCTCCCTCCGTTCCTTGGGGCTTTATAAGGTCTGAGATCTGCGTAGAAACTCCATTCCAATTCTCATTGGTTACTGACATCCAGGGGAAGGCGGGTGCAGTTCATGTCGACCCATAGGATACATACAGAGCTTTAAACTGATCTGAGAACAGAGCCTCATTTTCAGACCTTCGCAGTTCCTGTCATGAATTTCGCTGCAGAATGAGTTCTGTTTCACCCACAGACATAATTCAAACGGTTTTAGAAACTAGAGATTGTTTTCTATCCAATAGTAATAATAATATGCATATTGTACGAGCAAGAATTGAGTACGAGGCAGTTTAATTTGGGAACGATAAATGTCGAAGTTGAAACAGCACCCCCTATAGTGACAAGAAGTTTTAAGGAACCTTTTGGTCCAAGATTTGATACGCTCCGGTACCGCTCCGGTACCGCTTCCCATGCGGAAGCAGAGAGTACAGTCAATGACTTGGGTGACTGGAGTCTTTGAAAAAATGTTGGGCCTGTCACGATCGTCATATGAGTGAGACCAAGGCGCAGCGTGGTATGTATACATTCTCTTTTAATGAATGAACACTTAACAAAAACAACAAAAACAACAAAATCAACGGACGAAACATGACGCTATACAAATAGTGCAGACAGGCAACTAAACATAGACAAGAACAAACACAAAAGGGAAATGGCTGCCTAAATATAATCCCCAATCAGAGACAACGATAAACAGCTGCCTCTGATTGGGAACCATATCAGGCCACCATAGACATACAAATACACCTAGATAACCCACCCAAGTCACCATCACGCCCCAACCAACACAGAGAAAAAATAGCTTACTATGTTCAGGGAGTGACAGTACCCCCCCCCCCCCCCCAAAGGTGCGGACTCCGACCGCAAAACCTGACTCAATAGGGGATGGGCATCTAGGATGGATAACGCAGGGCATTGGGGGCGGCTCCGGTGCGGGGCGCATCGCCAGAAACTCCAGACCGTGGGTCGTAGCTAGAGGCACTGGACCGTGGATCGTCGCCGGAGGCTCCAGACCGTGGATCGTCGCCGGAGGAACCGGACCGTAGATCATCGCTGGAGGCTCTGGACTGAGAACCCCTGCTGGAGGCTCTGGACCGCCGACCGTCGCTGGAAGCTCTGGACCGCCGACCGTCGCTGGAGGCTCTGGACCGCCGACCGTAGCTAGAGGCTCCGGACCGCCGACCGTAGCTAGAGGCTCCGGACTGGGGACCGTCGCTGAAGGCTCCGGACTGGGGACCGTCGCTGAAGGCTCCGGACTGGGGACCGTCGCTGAAGGCTCCGGACTGGGGACCGTCGCTGAAGGCTCTGGACTGGGGACCGTCGCTGGAGGCTCCCGACTGGGGACCGTCGCTGGAGGCTCCCGACTGGGGACCGTCGCTGGAGGCTCCCGACTGGGGACCTTCTCGGGAGGTTCCGGACTGTGGACCGTCTCGGGAGGTTCCGGCCCGTAGACCGTCTCGGGAGGTTCCTGCCCGTAGACCGTCTCGGGAGGTTCCGGCCCGTAGACCGTCTCAGGAGGTTCCGGCCCGTAGACCGTCTCAGGAGGTTCCGGCCCGTAGACCGGCTCAGGAGGTTCCGGACCGTAGACCGTCTCAGGAGGTGGCACCGGGCTGCGTGGGACCGGTACAGGTGATGCGTGGGACCGGTACAGGTGGCACCGGGCTGATGACACGCACCTCAGGGCGAGTGCGGGGAAGGGCACAGGACGTACAGGACTGTGGAGGCGCACTGGAGGTCTAGAGCGCAGAGCTGGCACAACCCTTCCTGACTGGATACTCACTCCAGCCCGGCAAGTGCGGGAAGATAGCACAGGACGCACTGGGCTGTGAAGGCGTACTGGAGACCTGATGCGTGGGACCGGTACAGGTGGCACCGGGCAGATGATACGCACCTGAGCACGCCCGCTCTGCAGCGCTCTCAATGCCAGCACCTCTCTCCGGAATCTTGCGTCAAACTCCTCACTCGACTCCCTGACTGGCTCTGGTTCACTCCTCGGCTCCGCCGACTGCACCAAAGTTTTTCTTGGGGTTGCCTCTCGTGCTTGCTCCGTTGAGCTATCTCCTCGTATCGTCGCCGTTCCGCTTTCGCTGCCTCTATCTCCTCCTTAGGACGGCGATACTCCCCGGCCTGCGTCCAGGGTCCTTTTCCATCCAGGATCTCCTCCCAAGTCCACTCCTCCTGTACACACTGCTTGGTCCATTTTTGGTGGGATCTTCTGTCACGATCGTTGTATGAGTGAGACCAAGGCGCAGCGTGGTAAGCGTACATTCTCTTTTAATGAATGAACACTTAACAAAAACAACAAAATCAACGGACGAAACATGACGCTATACAAATAGGGCAGACAGGCAACTAAACATAGACAAGATCCCACAAACACAAAAGGGAAATGGCTGCCTAAATATGATCCCCAATCAGAGACAACGATAAACAGCTGCCTCTGATTGGGAACCATATCAGGCCACCATAGACATACAAATACACCTAGATAACCCACCCAAGTCACCATCACGCCCCAACCAACACAGAGAAAAAATAGCTTAATATGTTCAGGGAGTGACAGTACCCCCCCCCCCCCCACCCCAAAGGTGCGGACTCTGACCGCAAAACCTGACTCAATAGGGGAGGGTCCGGATGGGCATCTAGGATGGATAACGCAGGGCATTGGGGGCGGCTCCGGTGCGGGGCACATCGCTGGAAACTCCGGACCGTGGGTCGTAGGGCAGACAGGCAACTAAACATAGACAAGATCCCACAAACACAAAAGGGAAATGGCTGCCTAAATATGATCCCCAATTAGAGACAACGATAAACAGCTGCCTCTGATTGGGAACCATATCAGGCCACCATAGACATACAAATACACCTAGATAACCTACCCAAGTCACCATCACGCCCCAACCAACACAGAGAAAAAACAGCTTACTATGTTCAGGGCGTGACAAGGTCTTCTTCTGACACCGCCTAGTATATAAACTCAGCAAAAAAGGAAACGTCCCTTTTTCAGGACCCTGTTTTTCAAAGATTATTCGTAAAAATCCAAATAACTTCATAGCTCTTCCTTGTAAAGGGTTTAAACACTGTTTCCCATGCTTGTTCAATGAACCATAAACAATTAATGAACATGCACCTGTGGAACGGTCGTTAAGACACTACTAACTTACGGACGGTAGGTAATTAAGGTCACAGTTATGAAAACTTAGGACACGAAAGAAAAACTCTGAAAAACACCAAAAGAAAGATGCCCAGGGTCCCTTGAATGTGCCTTAGGCATGCTGCAAGGAGGCTTGAGGACTGCAGGGCAATACATTGCAATGTACGTACTGTGAGACACCTAAGACAGCGCTACAGGGAGACAGGATGGACAGCTGATCGTCCTCGCAGTGGCAGACCACATGTAACAACACCTGCACAGGATCGGTACATCCGAACATCACACCTGCGGGAAGAGTACAGGATGGCAACAACAAATGCCCGAGTTACACCAGGAACGCACAATCCCTCCATCAGTGCTCAGACTGTCCGCAATAGGCTGAGAGAGGCTGGACTGAGGGCTTGTAGGCCTTTTGTAAGGCAGGTCCTCACCAGACATCATCGGTAACAACGTCGCATATGGGCACAAACCCACCGTTGCTGGACCGGACAGGGTTGGCAAAAAGTGCTCTTCACTCACGAGTCACGGTTTTGTCTCACCAGGCGTGATGGTCGGATTCACATTTATCGTCAAAGGAATGAGCGTTACACCGAGGCCTGTATTCTGGAGCGGGATCGATTTGTTTACTGTAAACACAGTCATGGGAAGCACAAAATATCACAAATCACCCAGAAAAACTGTTACATTCTTCCACAGATAAGTCCCCAAAAAATACTTTAAATTATAACAACGGCACCACAACATCAAGATTGAATGTATTTTGAAATTTGATCCAGCAATACAATGCATTAAAACTAAAAGAAAATATAAAAAAGGGAGGAATATACAGTCATGGCCAAAAGTTGAGAATGACGCAAATATTAATTTTCACAAAGTCTGCTGCCTCAGTTTGTATGATGGCAATTTGCATATACTCCAGAATGTTATGGAGAGTGATCAGATGAATTGCAATTAATTGCAAAGTCCCTCTTTGCCATGCAAATGAACTGAATTTCAGCCCTGCCGCAAAAGGACCAGCTGACATCATGTCAGTGATTCTCTCGTTAACACAGGTGTGTGTGTTGACGAGGATAAGGCTGGAGATCACTCTGTCATGCTGATTGAGTTCGAATAACAGACTGGAAGCTTCAAAAGGAAGGTGGTACTTGGAATCATTGTTCTTCCTCTGTCAACCATGGTTACCTGCAAGGAAACACGTGTCGTCATCATTGCTTTGCACAAAAAGGGCTTCACAGGCAAGGATATTGCTGCCAGTAAGATTGCACCTAAATCAACCACTTATCGGATCATCAAGAACTTCAAGGAGAGCTGTTCAATTGTTGTGAAGGCGGCTTCAGGGCACCCAAGAAAGTCCAGCAAGTGCAAGGACCATCTCCTAAAGTTGATTCAGTTGCGGGATCGGGGCACCACAAGTACAGAGCTTGAGTGCATCTGCAAACAAAGTGAGGAGAAGACTTTTGGAGGATGGCCTGGTGTCAAGAAGGGCAGCAAAAAAGCCACTTCTCTCCAGGAAAAACATCAGGGACAGACTGATATTCTGCAAACGGTACAGGGATTGGACTGCTGAGGACTGGGGTAAAGTCATTTTCTCTGATGAATCCCCTTTCCGATTGTTTGGGGCATCCGGAAAAAAGCTTGTCCGGAGAAGACAAGGTGAGCGCTACCATCAGTCCTGTGTCATGCCAACAGTAAAGCATCCCGAGACCATTCATGTGTGGTGTTGCTTCTCAGCCAAGGGAGTGGGCTCACTCACAATTTTGCCTAAGAACACAGCAATGAATAAATAATGGTATCAACACATCCTCCGAGAGCAACTACTTCTCACAACCATCCAGGAACAGTTTGGTGACGAACAATGCCTTTTCCAGCATGATGGAGCACCTTGCCATAAGGCAAAAGTGATCACTAAATGGCTTGGGGAACAAAACATCGATATTTTGGGTCCATGGCCAGGAAACTCCCCAGACCTTAATCCCATTAAGAACTTGTGGTCAATCCTCAAGAGGCGGGTGGACAAACAAAACCCCATAAATTCTGACAAACTCCAAGCATTGATTATGCAAGAATAGGCTGCCATCAGTCAGGATGTGGCCCAGAAGTTAATTGACAGCATGCCAGGGCGGATTGCAGAGGTCTTGAAAAAGAAGCGTCAACACTGCAAATATTGACTCTTTGCATCAACTTCATGTAATTGTCAATAAAAGCCTTTGACACTTATGAAATGCTTGTAATTATACTTCAGTATTCCATAGTAACATCTGACAAAAATATCTAAAGACACTGAAGCAGCAAACTTTGTGAAAATTAATATTTGTGTCATTCTCAAAACTTTTGGCCACGACTGTAGAGATATATGGGTCTGTAGCGAAGTCTAGCCAACCTTTTGATACAGGATGCAATGATGTGTATCAAAACTGTCACCTGTAACAACGAAGGGCACTATAGTAGATGGCATCCATAGGTTTAAGAGTAGTAGCAGCTGCACTTTGATAAATAATATCACCATAATCAAGAACAGATAAAAAGGTTGACTGAATAATCTGCTTCCTACTGCTTAGAGAAAGGCACAATCTGTTTCTGTAGAAAAAGCCAACTTTTTAAATTGTAACTTCTTCACCAGTTCATATGTTTTTTAAACATGAATTCCATAATATTCCAAATGCCTAAGTATTTATATATGGGAACATGTTTGATTGGCAAACCATCTAATGTGTGAATATGTAGTTCATCTGAAACATCTGAAGAGTTCAAAACATGTATTTTGTTTTGCCTGTATTAAGCACAAGTTTTAAATCAGCAAGTGATTCCTGCTCAGCTATAAAATCGGACTTTAGTTTTGACAGCTAGATCAGTAGTGAGGGCAGTAGTATACAGATAGTTTTGAACTTTTTGGCTTACATGTTTTGCATGTTATTTTGGCATTAATAAGTGTCACATATCAGTTTGCGAACAATGTAAAAATAAAAATAATTGAGTTAATAAAGCTGCATACAAACATGCTCTCTTTTTTGCTTTCTTGAGTAAGGCAGCTCCAAAATGCAGCTGTTTCAGCCTAGCTCAGGGCTTCCTATGGTGGTGGGGTAGTAAGCGGAAAATATGGAGCGTAGGAGTTGGTAATGTTCTCTATTTATAGTGCAATTATTGTATTATTTAGTGTTGTGTAGTGGCTTTGCTGGCATGCATCCCACTTTACTGAATTTTTTTGCCCCACCAAGATTTACAGGAAAAATCCCCACTCCTCCATCCCAATATTCTTGTGAATAGGATTAGAAGTTATTTCAAAGAGATAGCCCGCTGAAATAAAATGGTGATTGAATGCATCAATGAAGCAATTTTTTTCCGTAATGAGGCCAGTGTCTAAATTACTTTGTTGTGACAGTGAGGAGGAAGTAGAAACCGTCAGGGATTTTACAGTTTTCCAGAATTTAGCTGGGTTCCCATTACAATCAGAAAGAGTGGTTACATAATAATCAGATTTAGCCTTTCTGATTTGTCTTACACAATGATTCCTCAGTTGCTTAAAAGCTTGCCAGTCTGGGCCTAAGTCTGTGTTTCTGGCCTTGACCCAAGCATCATCTCTTTTTATGAATGACTTCGATCTACCTTTAACCCTTAGTTTTTTGAAGGGAGCATGATAATCCACAATAGTATAGAAGACATATGCAAAAAGGCTGAACGCTAAATCAGGTTCAGGGATAGCTGAAATACAACCAAGGTCACTAAAATCTCTGGCTCTGGCACCCCAATGGTGGAACAAACTCCCTCACGACGCCAGGTCAGCGGAGTCAATCACCACCTTCCGGAGACACCTGAAACCCCACCTCTTTAAGGAATACCTAGGATAGGATAAAGTAATCCTTCTAACCCCCCCCCTTAAAAGAGTTAGATGCACTATTGTAAAGTGGTTGTTCCACTGGATATCATAAGGTGAATGCACCAATTTGTAAGTCGCTCTGGATAAGAGCGTCTGCTAAATGACTTAAATGTAAATGTAAAATAAAGATCATGTAAAAAAGCCTACGTTTTTAAAGTTCCTCTTTGTAATGACATCCGGCTCAGAGTTTTGTATTCTCAGATCTCTAACACAAACAACTGGGCAATGGTCACTAATGTCTTGGGCGAAGACACCTGTAGAAACTAAGATCGTTCATTTAAGATCAATCAGAGTTGACCTTGAAGGATGTTTAGGGTTGGACCCTGTAGGTTTAGTCAACAACTAGCTTAGGTTTAGAACACTACACATATCTTTTAGATTGTCTGAAGCTTGCATTTCTCAATCATAATTTGCTTCACCTAGGATAATAAGTTCTGACATAATAAAAGTAGACAACAAATTAGTTAACTCCTCGAGTGCACAAAGGTTAGCCGAGGGAGGACGGTATAGACCCCTATAACAGTTATGGATACATTTTTCCCCAGACAAAGGCTTAACGATTGTAGCAAAACAATTTGGCCAAGGGAAATGGATTTCAGTAAAGATACTTTTTTTATAAGAACGGCCACTCCACCACCTCTACCCTGTCTGTCAGCTCTGAACACATAACCTTCAATATTAATATCGGAGTCCCGAATGTCGCCAGGGATCCAACTTTCAGTCAATACCAGAATGTCCGGATTCATCTACATAGCCCAGATCTTGATGTAATCCAGTTAAGGAAGTAAGTTCCTAATGTTCAGATGCATCAACCCAAGTCTTTTACAATTTGTGAAATCACATGGAGTCTCCAACTCAAACAAGTTACGTTCAATAAGAGGTTGCAGGCCCTGTCTGATGGTTGATATTGATATACTGTACAGTTGAAGTCGGAAGTTTACATACACCTTAGTTGAAAATACATTTAAACTCAGTTTTTCACAATTCCTGACATTTGATCCTAGTAAAAATTCCCTGTCTTAGGTCAGTTAGGATCACCACTTTATTTTAAGAATGTGAAATGTCAGAATATTAGTAGAGAGAATGATTTATTTCAGCTTTTATTTCTTTCATCACATTCCCAGTGGGTCAGAAGTTTACATACACTCAATTAGTATTTGGTAGCATTGCGATTAAATTGTTTCATTTGGGTCAAATGTTTCGGGTAGCCTTCCACAAGCTTCCCACAATAAGTTTGGTGAACATTGGCCCATTCCTCCTGACAGAGCTGGTGTAACTGAGTCAGATTTGTAGGCCTCCTTGCTCGCACACGCTCTTTCAGTTCTGCCCACAAATTTTCTATAGGATTGAGGTCAGGGCTTTGTGATGGCAAATCCAATACCTTGAATTTGTTGTCCTTAAGCCATTTTGCCACAACATTGGAAGTATGCTTGAGGTCATTGTCCATTTGGAAGATCCATTTGCGACCAAGCCTTTACTTCCTGACTGATGCCTTGAGATGTTGCTTCAATATAGCCACAATTTTCCTGCCTCATGATGCCATCTATTTTGTGAAGTGCATCAGTCCCTCCTGCAGCAAAGCACCCCCACATCATGATGCTGCCACCCCTGTGCTTCACGGTTGGGATGGTGTTCTTTGGCTTGCAAGCCTCCCCCTTTTTCCTCCAAACATAATGATGGTCAATATGGCCAAACAGTTCTATTTTTGTTTCATCAAACCAGAGGACAATTCTACAAAAAAGTACAATCTTTGTCCCCATGTGCAGTTGCAAACCGTAGTCTGGCTTTTTTTATGGTGGTTTTGGAGTAGTGGCTTCTTCCTTGCTGATCAGCCTTTCAGGTTATGTCGATATAGGACTCGTTTTACTGTGGCTATAGATACTTTTGTACCTGTTTCCTCTAGCATCTTCACAAGGTCCTTTGCTGTTGTTCTGGGATTGATTTGTACTTTTCGCACCAAAGTACGTTCATCTCTAGGAGACAGAACGAGTCTCCTTCCTGAGCGGTATGATGGCTGCGTGGTCTCATGGTGTTTACACTTGCGTACTATTGTTTGTACAGATGAACTTGGTATCTTCAGGCGTTTTAAAATTGCTCCCAAGGATGAACCAGTGATCATCCTTTTTTCTGAGGTCTTGGCTGATTTCATTTGATTTCCCCATGATGTCAAGCAAAGAGAACCTGAGTTTGAAGGTAGGCCTTGAAATACATCCACAGGTACACCTCCAATTGACTCAAACAATGTCAATTAGCCTATCAGAAGCTTCTAACGGCATTTTCTGGAATTTTCCAAGCTGTTTAAAGGCACAGTCAACTTAGTGTATGTAAGCACAGGCGGAGATATAGCCCGGCAGGATTTCTTCAGCCTCCTGAGGTTGAAGAGGTGCTGTTGCGCCTTCTTCACCACACTGTCTGTGTGAAGGGACCATTTCAGGTCGACACACCTGACTCCTATCTAGAGTCTTTGATGAGATATATGGTTAGAATTTAAATCTCGTAAACTAAGCACTGCTACAGATCCTCAGTAGGTGTGTTATGTGGGAGTGATGGAGACTCCAGAAAAGTAATCTTACATAAGCAAGAACAGTTAGTGACAGTGTTACAGATACGTTCTGAAAGTTCGCTTTGATACTTCACTTCAGAGTGAGCTTAAAGGCTAATGCAACCGAATGCAACTTGGTTTCTTGGGTTTCAATCAATTGTTCCTTGATAGTTAATTATTTTACATTCAGCAGCCTTACACCTCTGAGGTTAGAACCTAGGTGGTAGAGGCTGTCTGAACTAATGCATTCAGTTGGGTGACCCTTTGGTTCAGGAAAGGAAAAGTCGAGAGAGGGGTTTAGTTTTCAAATGATTAACTTTGCAGCTATACATCTGGCTGTTATACAGTATGTTATCATACCCCCCTTAAATATTTTATTAGACCTCTGCTACCCCCAGCCTTTATTAATTGCATTACCGCTATGGCCCGGTGAGGTAATTTCATTGTGGTGAATGCCTAGGGAGTTCACTGATGGAAGTCTAAAGGCCACGGGGAGAAGGGGATATATTGGGCTCCCAAGTGGCGCAGCGGTCTAAGGCATTGCATCTCAGTGCTAGAGGAGACACTACAGACCATGGTTCGATCCCGGGCTGTATCAGAACCAGATGTGATAGGGTGTCCCATAGGGCGGCGCACAATTGGCCCAGCATCATGTGGTTTAGGGGAGGGTTTGACCTGAGTAGCCCGTCATTGTACAATTAGAATTTGTTCTTAACTGAATAAATATATTGCCATGGTTAGCAACAATACACATACCCTAACAAGCAACCCCATCAGTTCAGGGGTTACCATGAATTTAACAGTCGCTTACAGCTCAGTGGCAAATACAATTCTGAATTTCATCTTACAGAACACATGCAATACAGTATCAAAGCAAGTACTGTGTAATGACACAGTTCAATAATTAAAATGTACAGTATTATACTCTGAAAAAGTAAATGCTACTGTAATCAGAATGAATGAAATTCATTGAGGGGAAGGGTTTGTATTCCGCAGTAATTACTAAGGATTGGCGCAATCAGGTTGGCTGCTAGTTACAAACATTACAGCATGGCTATTTGGTGTTTTATATCACTTTCACTTCTAGAGTGAAAGTGATTTGGTCTATCCCTATTAGTAAGAGGCCTTAAGAAAAGTTTCCAAACTGGCAGCAACTACAGGGCAAAACAGACCAAAAGAACATGGCAAAATAAGGTTATGCTTGAGTAAAAGTAAATATACAGTACCTTTATTACTCAAGTAAAAGTGAAAGTTACCCAGTAAAATACTACTTGAGTAAAAGTCAAATTATCTGGATTTAAATGTACTTAAGTAAAGAAAGTCACATTCACATTGAATACTCATTTAATTTCAGGTAAGACTTGACTTAGATTTCAAAAGTTGCTTAAATTAATATATCTTGCCCAACTTTTCAATAGTCACACATTTTTTAAAACAAATTTCAGCATTTATTTTCAAATATTTTCTCAAATACGTTATGCATATAATCATTCAAACTATTAAAAGGACAATAGGTGAAACTATCGTGAGCTGAAAAAATAATTTAAGATTATTTTCATAAAAAATATAGGGTAACATGGTTGAAATTAGAATAACAGGGTTGCGCAAAGTAACAGGGTTAAATGGATTACATTACTTTTGATTGTAGATCATGACATAAATGTGACAAATAAATACCCAGGACTACAGGAATGTTGTTTAATAATATTTTATATATATGTTTTCGAAGAAGGAAACAGGATGAGTAGGAATGATAAAAAATAAACATGTCAACAAGACCACAAACTGAATCTGATCAAATATTCAATGGACAAACATTAAAAAAAAAAAATATTACAGTAGGCCAACAACCTGGCATTAAAATGAATGAGCATATCAAAAATAGTCATGAACTGATCAATATTTTAGAAAGTTGATGTTATAATGTTCAGATTTAATTTTAGTGGCGGGCCAGAGTATCCCATACCTCACTTGCGATGGCCATGTGGCGTGAGGTAACGTTCTCTGGGGCAGGAATGAGGGTCAGCACATCCTCAAAGGGATACCAAAAGGAGATCGTCCCTCAACAGCCAGAAAAAAACGGTTTCCACCCACTCTATGCATACATTTCACCTGGCAGTGGGTCTTATTCACCTCTTGGATGCTCCCTGGGTAGATGGTGTGGTCGTACACCAAGGCACACCATTTCCCCACCACCTCTGGACTGTGCCACTGCACTTCTTCTGGTGTGCTGTATCGAGGTCGACCGATTATGATTTTTCAACGCCGATACCGATACTGATTATTGGAGGACCAAAAAAAGCCGATAACGATTAATCGGCCGATTTTTATATATATATATATTTGTAATAATGACAATTGCAACAATACTGAATGAACAATGAACACTTTTATTTTAACTTAATATAATAAATAAATAACATCTATTTAGTCTCAAATAAATAATGAAACATGTTCAATTTGGTTTAAATAATGCAAAAACACAGTGTTTGAGAAGAAAGTAAAACTACAATATGTGCCATGTAAAAAAGCTAACGTTTAAGTTCCTTGCTCAGAACATGAGAACATAAGAAAGCTGGTGGTTCAATATTCCTAGTTCTTCAATATTCCCAGTTAAGAAGTTTTAGGTTGTAGTTATTATAGGAAGTATGACACGTCAACTATTTCTCTCTATACCATTTGCATTTCATATGCCTTTGACTATTGGATGTTCTTATAGGCACTTTAGTATTGCCAACCTAATTTCGAAAGTCATAAACAGCGCTGTGCTTCAAGCATTGCTAAGAGCTGCTGGCAAACACAGTAAAGTGCTGTTTGAATGAATGCTTACGAGCCTGCTGCTGCCTACCACCGCTCAGTCAGACTGCTATCAAATATCAAATATAGACTTAATGATAATAAACACACAGAAATATGAGCCTTTGGTCATTAATATGGTCAAATCCGGAAGCTATCATTTCCAAAACAAAATATTTATTATTTCAGTGAAATACAGAACTGTTCCGTATTGTATCGAACGGGTGGCAACCAGGGGGCCCAAACGGTTGCATATACGCTGACTCTGCTTGCACTGAACGCAAGAGAAGTGACACAATTTCCCTAGTTAATATTGCCTGCAAACATGAATTTATTTTAACTAAATATGCAGGTTTAAAAAATAATATACTTCTGTGTATTGATTTTAAGAACGGCATTGATGTTTATGGTCAGGTACAATTGTGCTTTTTTCGCAAATGCACTTTTGTTAAATCATCACCCTTTGGCGAAGTTGAAGTAGGCTGTGATTCGATAAATATGAAAAATAGAAGAGAGGACTTACCTTTGGTCTACCCATGGTGTTAGCAAATGGCTTGAGGATGTAATTTCCTCTGTGTCATGTGACTCACTGTTTTTTCTCTTCCTCTGCCAGGCTAAATAGGTTTTGGTAACAGGGCTGTGTGCATGTTGTGAGACACAACTTCCGTGCATAATTGATATAATTTCAAATATGTTGATGATTAAACAAATTGTTTTAACAACTACAAGAGACATAAATCAACAAAATCATACCAAAAATTTTTGGATTTAAAACTTATTTGAACTGTTATATTTGATGTGCAAGGTGGGACAATAGAAAAATGCCATTTTAGGGGGTGCTCGAGAGCAATTTGGTATTTTAAATAATTTTGGAACCATTTTTTGTCTACAACTATATTTACATTTTGTCACAGGACAAGTATAATTTACACAACAAGTGCATGTTTTAGTATTTTGGGCATGGATTATTTGAAATTTCATGGGTGGGACAGAAAATGTCCTCCAATTCTGGAATGACCAATGGGAGTAAAAAGTACATATTTCCTTTATGAATGTGGTGGAGTATAAGTAAAAAAAAAAAGATATCAATATTAAATGTTATTGCTGTCATAAGCGCCCCGAAGCAATATGTTGTTTAGAAATTGTTGTAGAAACCAAGCCATTCATTTCTTTTAAAACTGGGTGAACCTGAAAAGAATAGGCAATGTTTTACTGCATTATTTTAATTTTAGCAACCAGCCTAATAGACGTTAGCTATTAGGGTAGGCTATCATGCAGGCTGTCGTCTCGATGCCCATTTACTTGCGCATTAGGCTAATGTCAATTAGAAAATTAGAGAGCAATTTAAGAGCAACGCACACCTACCCATGTCTTGCTTCGCACCAGTGCGTTCTCGCCAAGGGAAGTAGACTGCACTTGCCCCCGCCGTCACCACCCCGTTGCATTGCGCGTACAGGGATAGGATCGGATACCTGTCTTTCAGAACATCTTTCCATACCTTCGCCAGAGCCTGTGATGTCAGTGATGACAATTGAATGAGGTCTGATCAGTGCTTTCACACGTTCCTCGTCTGCTCTCGTGCGCTCAACAAAATCTGCATTTGGGGAGTCCGCAGGCATCTGCACTACAGGAAAGGAAAAGACATCACTGACTTTGACTATAACGAAGTTTTATCTGCTAGGCTAATATTGCACCTGAATATAATGGAGTTTCCTACCTTGTCCGCGGCTGATTTAGCCGACCTGTATTCTGTGATCACTTTCAATGCCACATTGCCTGAGGATTCTACAGGGCTGCCATCAAGAGGCAATGACACCGAGAAGGGTTCATCGAAGGACACCACAAGTATTATAATCGCAGTATCTATAACTGCGCTCTACTCTGTTATATGCATTGTTGGACTGCTTGGAAACATCCTCGTTATGTATGGAGTGGTGAGGTAAGAAAGCCTATCTACTGTAGCTCTTTTGGTGACCCTAATGGAAATAATGAATACAAGCAGTCTTATGTCCGTTTTCTACTGTAAAGTGATTGAATTTTAATGTTGAATATCACCACAAGTGAACTGATATAATTTATTATATAATCAGAGGCATTTGCATCCTCCAGTTAACTCACATTATTACGGATAGGCTATGTAGTGCCACAGGTGCATAGTGAGAAAAGGAGACAACAAACCCACGCCACTCATGCCCTACCATCCACCAAACTCTAGCATCAAGCAGTTAAATTGCAGTAGTGGAAAAAGTACTCAATTGTCATATTTGAATAAAAGTAAAGATATCTTAATAGAAAATGACTTAAGTGAAAGTGAGTCACCCAGTAAAATACTACTTGAGTAAAAGTCTAAAAGTATCATTTTTTTTATTTACTTAAAGTACAGTGGTGGAAAAAGTACTCAATTGTCATACTGGTTTAGAAGTAGCAAGTAAAAATAAATGTGGTACATCAAATTCCTTATATTAAGCAAACCAGATGCAACAATTCACTTGTTTAAATTTATGGACAGCCAGGGGCACACTCAGACATAATTTACAAGCACAGTGATTGAGTTTAGTGAGTCCACCAGATCAGAGGCAGTTGGGATGACAATGCATTCTATTAATAGTTGTGTGAATTGGACCATATTGCTGTCCTACCTGAGCATTCGAAATACAACAAGTACTTTTGGCTGTCAGGGAAATTCTATGGGAGTAAAAAAAAAAAAAATGTTTTATAGGAATAAATAGCCCAAATAACTAGTACTTTAAATTAGTTTTTACTTTGTTACTTTACACCACTGCAAAATTGTAAAGCGCTTCCTGGCTATAAGTGACACAAAGACATGTAGGAACGATTTAAATTAATTACATTCACATAAACATTTATAAGAAATTCACAAGCAAAAACAGTCTAAGTCTTGTCAATCTCATCATAAATGTTTAAAACATAATGTAGCAAACTAAACTCATGTTGCTTTTATGTGATGCTTATTACATGCTTGGCTGTCTTATTATATAGTGAAGATATTGTGAATTGTTGCAGAATATTATGTCAAATTGCAAAATGTGAACTGTGATTTTTACGGCAGCTATGATACATTAGCTTATGAAGCTGGAACTGTACTCTCTATAGACCTCAGCTCTGATTTGAGGTATTGACTTCTCTTCTGGCTGCACTAGGGCCTTAGATCAACGAATAAACGGTACCCAAGAAAAAATCACCAAATTCAAGACTGTTGAGTAAACTTGGCTGAGATAAGATGGAGTTTTCTGGTTAGGTCAGAGGAGGCAATTAATCAGTGTATCAGTGTGATGACATGGGCTGAGTCAGAAAAAAACTATAATTACGAACTGTTTAATCCTTGCTTCCTCCACCCCTCTCAAAGCTCACTGGAGGAGAAGGTCCTCCAATGCATGTTAAGAGGAATCGAGGAAACAAGGATGGAGGAACGAGGAAGCAAGGATTTGACGGCTAGTAACGTTTTCAGACACAGCCCGTGTCTCGATCCCCCTCCCACCAGTAGTGTGTATTCATCGATGCCAAGGGAAGCCAGCCTTCCCCCAAAAATATTTACCAATACATTTTTTTTTAAACATACTAAATTATTGATCATTCATCTCTCTGTGTTTCATAAATGCATCTCACCGGAGAAAGCATTTGAGCGAACGAAACAGCGCCCTTCTGTCTCAGTATGTGTAGCTTATCTATCAGATGCTGTCTGGTCAGAAAGCGTCTGACATTGTTGCTGCCCGTAACATTGAATAATAATAACAATTCAGCATTGAGCTAAACAGAGTAACCTCAGTTGTGAATTGTCATGGCGCACCAAATAAAAGTGTCAAGGGAAGCCAGTTTGGATTTGGCTTCAGACCAAACATCAGAGTACGCAGCTGAACACTGTATGCTGGAAACACTCAGTTTGTTATTTTAACTAAAACATAACCTGTAATGAACACGATGGGAGACAGAGAGCTGGTTTCAAGCGCATGTCGCAGCAGGTGTTTATTTGTCAAGGACCACAGGAGGAGGCAGGTTGCTGGGTCCAGGGGCAGGCAGAAGGTCATTCCTGGGTTAGAGGAAGCGGAGTCAAATAGATGGGATAAGGAATCAGCCTTCACATTGTTTCTTGCCAGGCAGATCGGTGAAGTTGAATCGTGTGAAGAAGAGTGCCCAGCGAGCGTGTCTGGGGTTGAGCATCTTAGCACTTCTTAAGCACTCCAAATTGCAGTGGTCGGTAAGGACAAGGAATGGGTGATGAGCTCCCTCTAACCAGTGGTGCCACTCTTCAATAGCCAGCTTAATGGCAAGGAACTCTCGGTTCCCGACATCATAGTTCCTCTCAGTGGGTGACAGTTTCTTGGAAAAGCACCACATCGGTGTAATTTGGGAGGTGTCCATACCCGCTGAGAGAGAAGCGCGCCGAGGCCAACCTTGGATGCATCAACCTCCAGAACAAAATTAAGGGTAGGATCTGGCTGCCGAGGGTGCAGAGGTGAAAAGGCGTTTCAAGGTCTCAAATGCCGTAAGGGCGGTGTCAGTCCATTGGAGGGTACGGGTTTTTTGACTGGTGAGAGCTGAGAGAGGAGCGGTTGTGCTGCTGCAGTTTCGGATGAACCGGCGGTAGTAGTTGGAAAATCCTAGGAAACGTTGTAGTTCCTTTACGGTGGTAGGTTTGGGCCAGTTAAGCACGGCCGTGACTTTGCCTTCTTCCATGTTGACCCCTCCTGATGTCAACACGAAACCTAGGAAGGTTACCGTGGTAATGTGAAATGCGCTCTTCTCAGCCTTGACATAAAGATGGTGGTCCTGTAGCCGTTGGATGACTTGTTGCACATGCTGTACGTGTTTTGCAATCGAGTGAGAGTAGATCAAGATGTCGTCAATGTACACGATGAGGAACTGGTTGATCAAGTCTTGGAAAACTTAAGATTGCAGGATCATTGGTGAGACCGTAGGCCATAACCAGGTATTCGTAGTGACCCCTAGCGGTGATGAATGCCGTCTTCCACTCATTCCCACTTCGGATACAGACCAGGTTGTAAGCACTACGTAGGTCCAGTTTGGAGTAGATGGTAGCCTGTCCAACTTGTTCTAGTGCGGCTGAAATCAGAGGGAAGCTATTCTTGATGGTAAGGTCATTGAGGGGTTGGTCATCTGTGCAGGGACAGAGACTACCATCCTTTTTTTCACAAAAAAAATACTGGAAGCAGCCGAGACGTGAATGGACGGATGAATCCCATGTCGAGGGCCTCTTCTATATAGGTGTCCATAGCCTCATTCTCTGGGATTGACAAGGGGTTGATCTGACCCTTAGGGGGCGATGCCTCAGGAAGGAGGTCGATTGCGCAGTCCTCCGGGCGATGAGGGGGCAGAATGGACGCCTTTCTTGCTGAAGACACTCAGGAACTGGGCATATACAGGTGGGATGTGGGTTGGAATGGCAGACTCCAATCCTTCTATAGAGGTGGCTCGACAGGGTAGATTGAAGCAGTTCTTAAACAGGTGGGAGATCATGACAGAAGTTCCCCTTGCCGCCAGGCAATGGTAGGGTTGTGAAGGCTTAGCCAGGGGTGACTGAGGATGAGGGGGTTCTTTAGGCGAAGACAACACCACTAACTGAATAACCTCAGAGTGAAGGAAGCCAATCTGAAGGGTGAAAGTGTCGGTCATGCGAGTCACAAGACCAGTTCTGAGAGGTTGTCCGTCCAGCGCATTAATCCTAAAGGGAGGATTAACAGGGATTAGTTTGATTCTTACTCTTAACTGTTGTGCCAATTGTTTGTCAATAAAATTACCTGCAGCCCCCCGAGTCCACTAGTCCCTCCACAAACTGAGTGACCCCATTAGCAGAAATAAGAGCAGGGATACCAAACTGCCTTTTGGTAATATTCAAAAACGTAGAGGTGCTTACCTGTGCGGAAGTGGAGGGGTTGTGGTCACCCCTTCGTGGGGGGCGAACCGGACAGCTATTGAGTAGGTGGTTACTCTCTCCACAATAGAGGCACATAATCTCCAATGTCTTGCATGGGTTTGGGGCTATTAGACCGTGGTGGACGACAGAAGGGAGTGGAAGACTCGCAGGCCATGGGTGACTGTATAGGTCTGCTATCCACCAGTAGGTTGCCAATGGATTTGGACATCCGGCTGTATTGGTTTAGGTCCGTTAAATCACCTCTGCAGGCCAGTTCGGTCTGTAACTCCCGATTAAGACCTCTCCGGTAGACTGTAAGGAGAGCTGGTTCACTCCATCCACTGCTGGCAGCCATGGTGCAGAACTCAAGGGCATACTCAGTGATGGATCGACGGCCCTGTCGCAGCTCACATAACAGGTCCCCGATGTGACGACCTGAAACTGAATGGTCGAACACCAAGAGGGCGTGGAAACGTGATTCAGAGGACAGATCAGAACTTTGAGCGGCCCACAGGGCTGCAACCCAATCCAGAGCTTTGCGTGTGAGTAGGGAGATGACGAAGTCCACCCTGTCTTTGTCAAAGGTTGAGTTAGCGGGGTGATGGTGGATGTACAGGTTACATTGTATGAGAAATCCTTGACATTTCCCTGGGGAGCCGTCGTATTTATTAGGCATGGATATGCGGGGAGATGAACGAGAGGAGGCTGTGGCACCTGATATTGATGAGGCAGGAATGGACTGGCGAAGGAGGTTGCAGAGTTCATCGATTCGTTCCTCCTGTCGGGCTAGACACAGCTGCAGCGCCGCTGAATCCATCTGTCGTTTTTGGGTGAGGTATTCTGTAATGAACACGATGGGAGATAGAGAGCTGGTTTCAAGCGCAGGGCGCAGCAGGTGTTTATTGTCAAGGACAACAGGAGGTAACTGGGTCCAGGGGCAGGCAGAAGGTCATACACAGGGGGTCCAAAAAGGCAACAGTACAGGCAGGGAAAAGGCTAGTACCGTTGTCCGGGAGATCAGGCAATAGGTTGATAACAGGAAATCCGATAGGCTAAAGAACAGGCAGGGAATAGGCAAAAGGCATCGTTAGCGAGGCATGCAAAAACTATCATACACGGGAGGATGAACTAACAGGGAGGAACCCAGCACTCCGAATAGTAGTTTGTCACAAAACAAACAATACCTCACAATGATGGGGTGCAAAGAACTGAACTAAATAGTGTGTGATAATGACATACAGGTGTGTGAACAGGTGATCAGAATTCAGGTGATTGGGATCTGGAGAGTGAGCTGCGTTCAGGGGATCTATGTGTTTGAGAGTGTGAGCTGGAAAGTGGGCTGGAATGTGAGCTGCGTTCAGGGGATCTACGTGTTTGAGAGTGTGAGTTGGAAGCAGAAGTTACATAACCAATCTTTGTTAAACATAAATACCAAACTTGTTTTTGCATGGATTCTGCGAAGCATTTAGATTTTAACAGCTAGGACTGCTATTTCTTGTCTCAGAATCTTGCTTAGCTGACAGGTTAAAGTCTGCTTGAAAGAGCTAACCTAACCTAACGAATTGCTTGAAATGTGAGAGTGGGAGGATGTCCTTGTCCTTCTCACCAGCCGTGAGAAATGTGATTGTTCCTGTTGCAAAAACAATGTCCTATCCCGGAGCTGGAGTAAATTACATTACTAAGCTGCTCCTGAATGTACTACGCCAGGACATGGACATCGATTCTATCGTAGTCCATGTGGGTTCTAATGACATTATGAAAGGCAGCTCTGAACAGTTGAATTTGGATTTCAAAGAGCTGATTGACTTTCTGCTAGACACTAATAAAAGATCCATCACATCTGGCCCTGTGCCCTCTGAATTGTGGCATTGAAGGGTTTAGCAGGATTCTTTCTCTTCACAACTGGCTATGTGATTATTGCAGCTCATCAATTGGTGTAACTTTTGTTGACAATTTCGATACCTTTTGGAAACAAAACACGTTTTACAAGGAGGATGGGATCCACCCATATCATTTGGGTTCCTGGGTCCTTTCACAGCATTATAAGCCTGTGTTGAGACAATTACTTATCAATGACCCAAGCCCAGCTCAGTTAATCCATACCATGGATCCATACCTGTGTCGCTGAGTCATCATAATGCTTTAGCAAATGTACATTATACCAGGGGCATTGGTAGACACAATCAAAGTAACCTAATTTATGTCCCTCTACCTGCCCTGAATGCCTTTGCTGATCCTACAGCTATTGTATGCAGCAATCATGTGCATATGAACCAGATTTATGCTATTAGCACTGAGTCAGTGTGCCCTAGTAGGAAGTCCACCGTGTGCACCTCACCATCCATGAACATAAATAACATGAGAATAACTACTTCTGCTAAGATTCCCTGTAAAGCAATGAAAACAAGCAAGCATCCCAGAAAAGTGCTCAAATAGCCCACGCTAACATATGTAGCTTAAGAAACAAGGTTCATGAAATTAATAACTTGCTAGTAACAGATGACATTCATATTCTGACTATCTCTGAAACTCACTTCGACAATAGCTTTGATAAAGTGGTAGCAATACAAGGCTATAACATTTACAGAAAATACAAATTGCTGTTTATATTCAGAACCACATTCCTGTAAATATTAGAGGGGATCTCATGTTAAATACTGTTGAAGTAATATGGCTACAGGTTCATCTGCCTCACCTAAAGCACATTCTGGTGGGAAGCTGCTATAGATCACCAAGTGTTAACAGTCAGTATCTGGATAGCATGTGTGAAATGCTTGATAATGTATGTAATATCTGTCACGCCTGCTCCCGCTCCCCTCGAGCGCCAGGCTCCCAAGCATTGCGCACTCCTGCCACCATCATTACGCACACCAGCCACCCCCCGCCACGCGCATCAGCGATTATTGGACTCATCTGGACTCAATCATCTCTGTCATTACCTTCGCTATATCTCTGTGGTTCCCCGCTCTGTTTCCTGTTTCTGTATTAATGTTCGTATGTCTTTGTATACCCGTGTACTGACGCTGTTCCTGTCCTGTTACCTGTATGTTCCCCATTAAATTTTAAACTCCCCGGACCTGCTTCTCATCTCCAGCGTCGGTCCTTACAATATCAACAGAGAGATATACTTTCTTGGTGATTTAAATATTGACTGACTTTCATCAAACGGCCACTCAAGAAAAAGCTGCAAACTGTAAGTAGTGCCTGCAATCTGGTTCAGGTTATCAGTCAACCTACCAGGGTAGTTAAAAATAGCACAGGAATGAAATCATCAACATGTATTGATCACATCTTTACTAATGCTGCAGAAATTTGTTTGAAAGCAGTATCCAGGTCCATTGGATGTAGTGATCACAATATAGTAGCCATATCTAGGAAAACCAAAGTTCCAAAGGTTGGGTCTAATATAGTGTATAATTTAAAAAAACTAGACAAGTCAGTTAAGAATAAATTCTTATTTACAATGACGGCCTACTCCTGCCAAACCCAGACAACGCTGGGCCAATTATGCGCCGCCCAATCACTGCTGGATGTGACGCAGCCTGAATTCGAACCAGGGACTGCAGTGAGATGCACTTGCACTGAGATGCAGTGCCTTAGACCGCTGCGTCACTCGAGACCCCAAAAAGTTGTTGATGTAAAGCATATTTATTGGTCCATGGTGTGTAATGAGGACCAAACAGAAGTGGCACTTGACACATTTATGAAATTTCTTATCCCAGTTACTAATAAGCATGCACCCATTTAAGAAAATGACTGTAAAACTGTTATGGATTGATGAGGATTTTAAAAATGGTGGGGTTGAGAGGGATGATGCAAAAGGAATGGCAAATAAGTCTGGCTGCACAACTGATTGGCAAACGTACTGCAAATTGAGAAATCATGTGACTAAACTGAATAAAAAGAAGAAGAAACTACACCATGAAACAAAGATAAATGACATAAAGCATGATAGTAAAAAGCTTTGGAGCACCTTCAATGACATTTTGGGGAAAAAGGTTCACTCCATCATTCATTGAATCAGATGGCTCATTCATCACAAAAGCCACTGATATTGCCAACTACTTTAATGATTTTTTTAATTTGCAAGATTAGCAAACTTAGGCATGACATGCCAGCAACAAACGCTGACACTACACATCCAAGTATATCTGACCAAATTATGAAAGACAAGCATTGTAATTTTGAATTCCGTAAAGTGCGTGTGGTGAAGGTAGAAAAATTATTGTTGTCTATCAACAATGACAAGCCACCGGGATCTGACAACTTGGATGGAAAATTACTGAGGATAATAGAGGACAATATTGCCACTCCTATTTGCCATATCTTCAATTTAAGCCTACTAGAAAGTGTGTGCCCTCAGGCCTGGAGGGAAGCAAAAGTAATTCCGCTACGTAAGAATAGTAAAGCCCCCTTTCCTGGCTCAAATAGCCAACTAATCAGCCTTTTACCAACCCTTAGTAAACTTTTGGGGAAAATTGTGTTTGACCAGATACAATGACATTTACAAGTACAGCACGTATGGCAGTTTTTATTGTTCTTTGAACTCACAACGATACAAGAGTGCTCTATTATCCAATATCTGGATCAATTGTGCTATTTTGTTCGTTTTTTGTGTTTTGTGTAACTTATTTATTTGTTTTGTGTAACTTATTTGTTAACATACTGTGTACATAATGTTGCTGCTACCGCCTCTTATGATTGAAAATAACTTCTGGACATCAGAACAGCAATTACTCACCGCGGACTGGAAGAAACGTTTTCCTTTAACGAGTCCGACGAGAAGCATATCCTGCTTTCACGGGAACAGGTCCAGATCCCCGCCTTTTGCATGAAGAAAAGGCACAGGAAAAGGTGCTGCAGATCAAGCAGCCTTCTGAGAATCCGTAGGCAAGCGAGTAAACTCCCACTGCCATCCGTTATTCTTGCTAACGTGCAATCATTGGAAAATAAAATTGATGATCTATGATTAAGATTATCCTACCAACGGGACATTAAAAACTGTTACATCTTATGTTTCACCAAGATGTGGCTGAACGACAATACGGACAATATAGAGAGACGCTACCTCTGGTAAGACGATATTTGTCTATTTGACAATAACAGCTGGTGCTCAATGTCTAATATTAAAGAAGTCTCGAGGTATTGCTCACCTGAGGTAGAGTACCTTATGATAAGCTGTAGACCACACTATCTACCAAGAAAGTTCTCATCTATATTATTTGTAGCAGTCTATTTACCACCACAGAGCGAAGCTGGCACAAAGACCGCTCTCAACCAACTCTATAAGGCCATAAGCACAGAAGAAAATACTCACCCAGAAGCGACGCTCCTAGCGGCCAGTTTGCAGGCAAACTTAAATCAGTTTTACCTAATTTTGCCAGCATGTCACTTGCAACCAGAGAAAAAAATCCTAAACGACCTTTACTTCACACACAGAGATGCATACAAAGCTCTCCCCCGCTCTCCATTTGTAAAATATGACCATAATTCTATCCTCCTGATTCCTGCTTACAAGCAAGAACTAAAGCAGGAAGTACCAGTGACTCGCTCAATACGGATGTGGTAAGATGACGCAGATACTACACTACAAGACTGTTTTTCTAGCACAGACTGGAATGTGTTCCGGGATTCATCCAATGGCATTGAGGAGTACACCACCTCAGTCATCGGCTTCATCAATAAGTGCATCGACGACGTCGTCCCCACAGTGACTGTACGTACAGTGGTTCCTCCTTTAAAAGTTGTGTCATACTGCAGCACACCTTGCGTGCTGCCGCAGCATTCTGTGGCACATCATTTAATTGTCAGCCATTTTTTCTGTTACTGCAAGTTATTGCTAGTTTGACCACCAGACGGCATCTTTGAGAAGCATTTGATAGTATTCCGTATGGGCATTACCTGAGAATTTAAAACCTTTTTTGTAATAACATTAATATTTGTGATTGATTTTAAGAAATTTGGCTTAATTAATTTGATTAATATTATGGTGTTTCTATTCAGAGAAAAATGAAAAGGCTGTCCTTGTAAATAAGAATTTGTTCTTAACTGATTCCATATGTGTTATTTCATAGTTGTAATGTCTTCACTATTATTCTACAATGTAGAATAAATCCTGGAATGAAATCCTGGAATGAGTAGGTGTGTCCAAACTTTTGACTAGTACTTGCTGGAACGGACAATATGGCGCTGTACAACGTGGTAGTCGGCAGTACAGTACTGGGCTATTTAGCTAAAGAATCCCTGTGTCGTACGGACGAGAGACCGGAGTTCAAATTCCCATACGGGGAGGAAGGAGTAGGCTCGTCTCAGAGTACCCATGCTTGTCTCAGAGCAGCGCAAAATGGTGCTAAAATAGATGTAGGCTTTTGCTTCTAACTTCAATAATATTCTTTATATTCTTCTAACAAATATTTGTTTCAAGGACGTGACTCTCCGCAAATAATTACATTTAGAGGATTGGAGGACTAAATGAATATCTAAGGGGCATTTTCCGTTAGAGATTCTCAGATATTCTCACAGATTCTAAGGAGCTTTTATATAATTCTAAATTTGTAAATAAAGCCAGTTTGTTATTTAGAATAATTTATTTCAGGAGAAACCTAAGAGATTATTTAGCAGACATCACTTGCTTATATTCAGTCAACACATATCTTAAGAATATCATGGAACATTTGAACATTTTCATTTCTCCATGCTTGTCTTAGAGCAGCGCAAAACTTGCTGAAATAGACGTCCGCAGCGGAAAAGCTATGTATCTGCTAAATGACTTAAATGACTTAAATGTATTCTGTGCCAACTTCGTGGTATCCTTTTGGTTACACATCCTTGGAATAGCAGAACAGCATAAAGGTCCGGGCGGCCCTTGCTGTGCCTGGTGAGCAGTTGGTCAAGTTCTGTTGTCAGAAGAGGAATGGAAATGTCAGGGTGAACCTGCCACGTATGTTGACTCTGCCTGTCAGAGATGGAGTTCCAGAGCTCACAGGTGTGCCTGGCATGGACTGTGACTCCATCTCGTTCCTCGCCCTTTTCAACGCGTGAGTGAGTCAATGATTCCAATGATTAGTCTTACAAACAAAGAACTTTGCATCCTGCAGGCCCAGGCATGGATCAAAGCTGGCGAGACATTCAATAACATCATCTTCACAGATGAATCAACCGTGGCCCTTGAGCAATTTGCTCAAAATTGCTACAGAAAAAAAAGTTAGAAGATTAACGAAAGCATAAAGATGTTAATGAAGAAATGCTGTTTTGAGTTAGAAATGTAACAGTTTAGAGTACTTAAGCATTGAATACATTGCAAGTTGAGGGATTTTCACAACAGTAGCCGGGCTATAAAAAGTCTATTGTCCTGCTAATAGGAAACATTTGCATGATGGGCTACATTCTTTATTGTAACCACAATGTCACACATAATTGGTATCTACCTCTCCAATTACTTTTAGAGTTTGGGATTTACAAATGTGCGCTTTTAATTATTAGTTACATTGTTTTAGTTCGAAGGTGCAGACTTTTTTTCTTTAAATTATTGTTTTATGTAGGATGCTACATTTTTGACCAGTTGCAATTGTAAGTAGGCCTAATAAAAAAAATCCTACTTCTATTAGGCTGTTAAGCCTCATAGCCTACCTCAGCCAGTTAGGTTATTTTATATAGATCTAAGCTCCGAAGAAATAGACTCCAATTAAGCCCTCTTGTTGTTTGTAAAGTCAAATTAAAATGAAGATAATTTTTGATATGAATTGCTCGACTGGTGCAGGTTTTCTCCATCTGTTGGTGTGCAACACTTGCATAACAAGTTAGCTATATTTTCAGCACCAGCCACTGTTCACCTCCTATTGATTGCGCTGCGGTTGCCGCCAGTTAAAAAAAAATGTTTTAACCTTTATTTAACAAGGCAAGTCAGGTATCTCCCGGGTGGCGCAGTGGTCTAGGGCACTGCATCGCAGTGCTAGCTGCGCCACCAGAGTCTCTGGGTTCGCGCCCAGGCTGGGCTGGGTTCGCGCCCAGGCTCTGTCGCAGCCGGCCGCAACCGGGAGATCCGTGGGGCGACGCACAATTGGCATAGCGTCGTCCGGGTTAGGGAGGGTTTGGCCGGTAGGGAGGGTTTGGCCGGTAGGGATATCCTTGTCTCAGTATGTAAAAAAAAATTTAATAAAATGTATGCACTCTACTGTAAGTCGCTCTGGATAAGAGCGTCTGCTCTTGGCCGGTAGGGATATCCTTGTCTCAGTATGTAAAAAAAAAAATGTCATAAAAAAATGTATGCACTCTACTGTAAGTCGCTCTGGATAAGAGCGTCTGCTAAATGACTAAAATGTAAATGTAAATGTAGGTAAGAACAAATTCTTATTTATAATGAAGGCCTACCCCGGCCAAACCCGGATGACGCTGGGCCAATTGTGTGCCGCCCTATGCCACTCCCAATCACGGTCGGATGTGATACAGCCTGAATTCGAACCAGGGACTGTAGACCGCTGCACCACTCGGGAGCCTTGACATACATATATATACACTGCTCCAAAAAATAAAGGGAACACTTAAACAACACAATGTAACTCCAAGTCAATCACACTTCTGTGAAATCAAACTGTCCACTTAGGAAGCAACACTGATTGACAATAAATCTCACATGCTGTTGTGCAAATGGAATAGACAAAAGGTGGAAATTATAGGCAATTAGCAAGACACCCCCAATAAAGGAGTGGTTCTGCAGGTGGTGACCACAGACCACTTCTCAGTTCCTATGCTTCCTGGCTGATGTTTTGGTCACTTTTGAATGCCGGCGGTGCTTTCACTCTAGTGGTAGCATGAGACGGAGTCCTCAACCCACACAAGTGGCTCAGGTAGTGCAGCTCATCCAGGATGGCACATCAATGCGAGCTGTGGCAAGAAGGTTTGCTGTGTCTGTCAGCGTAGTGTCCAGAGCATGGAGGCGCTACCAGGAGACAGGCCAGTACATCAGGAGACGTGGAGGAGGCCGTAGGAGGGCAACAACCCAGCAGCAGGACCGCTACCTCCGCCTTTGTGCAAGGAGGATTAGGAGGAGCACTGCCAGAGCCCTGCAAAATGACCTCCAGCAGGCCACAAATGTGCATGTGTCTGCTCAAACGGTCAGAAACAGACTCCATGAGGGTGGTATGAGGGCCCGACGTCCACAGGTGGGGGTTGTGCTTACAGCCCAACACCGTGCAGGACGTTTGGCATTTGCCAGAGAACACCAAGATTGGCAAATTCGCCACTGGCGCCCTGTGCTCTTCACAGATGAAAGCAGGTTCACACGCACATGTGACAGACGTGACAGAGTCTGGAGACGCCGTGGAGAACTTTCTGCTGCCTGCAACATCCTCCAGCATGACCGGTTTGGCGGTGGGTCAGTCATGTTTTAGGTGGCATTTCTTTGGGGGGCCGCACAGCCCTCCATGTGCTCGCCAGAGGTAGCCTGACTGCCATTAGGTACCGAGATGAGATCCTCAGACCCCTTGTGAGACCATATGCTGGTGCGGTTGGCCCTGGGTTCTTTCTAATGCAAGACAATGCTAGACCTCATGTAGCTGGAGTGTGTTAGCAGTTCCTGCAAGAGGAAGGCATTGATGCCATGGACTGGCCCGCCCGTTCCCCAGACCTGAATCCAATTGAGCACATCTGGGACATCATGTCTCGCTCCATCCACCAACGCCACGTTGCACCACAGACTGTCCAGGAGTTGGCGGATGCTTTAGTCCAGGTCTGGGAGGAGATCCCTCAGGAGACCATCCGCCACCTCATCAGGAGTATGCCCAGGCGTTGTAGGGAGGTCATACAGGCACGTGGAGGCCACACACACTACTGAGCCTCATTTTGACTTGTTTTAAGGAAATTACATCAAAGTTGGATCAGCCTGTAGTGTGGTTTTCCACTTTAATTTTGAGTGTGACTCCAAATCCAGACCTCCATGGGTTGATAAATTTGATTTCCATTGATCATTTTTGTGTGATTTTGTAGTCAGCACATTCAACTATGTAAAGAAAAACGTATTTAATAAGAATGTTTCATTCATTCAGATCTAGGATGTGTTATTTTAGTGTTCCCTTTATTCTTTTGAGCAGTGTATATATATATACAAAAAAAATCTGAACATTAACCGTGTGTAGGTAGATACGTGTGTAGGTAGATACGTGGAAAGATAGATACAAATGATTTGTTGCAAGTTGGGGAGGGGTTCACACCTAGCTCGGCTATTAGACAAATCTTTAGTAAAGGTTGAATAGTCTATTGTTCAGCTAATAGCCCATCCTGCTACACTTATGAAAAACGAATAATAATACTTTTTAAAACTTTTTTATATGTTAAAGATTCCAATTAATAAAGTGTTTTTAGCCACAATCGGCCCAACCCCAATTGATACATTTGGGCACAGTCGATAGCGTGCTGGACTTCGGGCTAGAATGTTGAGGGTTTCAAACCTGCTCCCTGCTTGATTCATTACATTATTACACCGGTCTCTGAGCAAATAGCCTGGATTGTTACTCCCATCTCGTCCCTCGCTCTCTTCCACGCGTCATTCAGCACGCTTGTGGGCGTGCTGGCAGGATGTACTGTTTTTTATTCTGTATATATGAATTACAAATCAGCCTTTAAACAGGTCAACATTCACAAAGCCGCTGGGACAGACAGATTAAAGGACATGTACTCAACTGACCCATAGCACTCACGTCTGTAGCCACGTCTGTAGACAAAGGATCTGATCATGGACTACAGGAAAAGCCGGGCCAAACACACCCCCATTAACATCGACGGGGCTGTAGCAGAGCAGGTTGAGTTTCAAGTTCCTTGGTGTCCACATCACCAACGAACTATCATGGTCCAAACATACCAAGACAGTCGTGAAGAGGGCATGACAAAACCTTTTCTTCTTCAGGAGACTGAGGGAGAAATGGGTATGGCTCAAAAGGTTATACAGCTGCACCATCGAGAGCATCCTGACAGGTTGCATCACCAGCTGGTATGGAAGCTGCTCAACATCTGACCATAAGGCGCTACAGAGGGTAGTGTGAACGGCCCAGTTCATCACTGGGGCCAAGCTTTCTGCCATCCAGGACCTATATAATAGGAGGTGTCAGAGGAAAGCCCATAAAATTGTCAGACTCCAGTCACCCAAGTTATTTTCTCTACCGCACAGCAAGCAGTACCGGAACGTACCAAAAGGCTAGGACCAAAAGGCTCCTCAACAGCTTCTACCCCCAATCCACAAGACTGCTGAACAATTAATAAAATCGCCACCGGACAATTTACATTGAGCCCCCCCTCCCTTTTGTACACTGCTGCTACTCGCTGTTTATTATCAATGCATTGTCACTTCACATTTACATTTACATTTAAGTCATTTAGCAGACGCTCTTATCCAGAGCGACTTACAAATTGGTGCATTCACCTTATGATATCCAGTGGAACAACCACTTTACAATAGTGCATCTAACTCTTTTAAGGGGGGGGGGGGGTTAGAAGGATTACTTTATCCTATCCTAGGTATTCCTTAAAGAGGTGGGGTTTCAGGTGTCTCCGGAAGGTGGTGATTGACTCCGCTGACCTGGCGTTGTGAGGGAGTTTGTTCCACCATTGGGGTGCCAGAGCAGCGAACAGTTTTGACTGGGCTGAGCGGGAACTGTACTTCCTCAGAGGTAGGGAGGCGAGCAGGCCAGAGGTGGATGAACGCAGTGCCCTTGTTTGGGTGTAGGGCCTGATCAGAGCCTGAAGGTACGGAGGTGCCGTTCCCCTCACAGCTCCGTAGGCAAGCACCATGGTCTTGTAGCGGATGCGAGCTTCAACTGGAAGCCAGTGGAGAGAGCGGAGGAGCGGGGTGACGTGAGAGAACTTGGGAAAGTTGAACACCAGACGGGCTGCGGCGTTCTAGATGAGTTGTAGGGGTTTAATGGCACAGGCAGGGAGCCCAGCCAACAGCGAGTTGCAGTAATCCAGACGGGAGATGACAAGTGCCTGGATTAGGACCTGCGCCGCTTCCTGCGTGAGGCAGGGTCGTACTCTGCGAATGTTGTAGAGCATGAACCTACAGGAACGGGTCACCGCCTTGATGTTAGTTGAGAACGACAGGGTGTTGTCCAGGATCACGCCAAGGTTCTTAGCACTCTGGGAGGAGGACACAATGGAGTTGTCAACCGTGATGGCGAGATCATGGAACGGGCAGTCCTTCCCCGGGAGGAAGAGCAGCTCCGTCTTGCCGAGGTTCAGCTTGAGGTGGTGATCCGTCATCCACACTGATATGTCAGCCAGACATGCAGAGATGCGATTCACCACCTGGTTATCAGAGGGGGGAAAGGAGAAGATTAATTGTGTGTCGTCTGCATAGCAATGATAGGAGAGACCATGTGAGGATATGACAGAGCCAAGTGACTTGGTGTATAGCGAGAATAGGAGAGGGCCTAGAACAGAGCCCTGGGGGACACCAGTGGTGAGAGCACGTGGTGCGGAGACAGATTCTCGCCACGCCACCTGGTAGGAGCGATCTGTCAGGTAGGACGCAATCCAAGCGTGGGCCGCGCCGGAGATGCCCAGCTCGGAGAGGGTGGAGAGGAGGATCTGATGGTTCACAGTATCAAAGGCAGCCGATAGGTCTAGAAGGATGAGAGCAGAGGAGAGAGAGTTAGCTTTAGCAGTGCGGAGCGCCTCCGTGACACAGAGAAGAGCAGTCTCAGTTGAATGACTAGTCTTGAAACCTGACTGATTTGGATCAAGAAGGTCATTCTGAGAGAGATAGCAGGAGAGCTGGCCAAGGACGGCACGTTCAAGAGTTTTGGAGAGAAAAGAAAGAAGGGATACTGGTCTGTAGTTGTTGACATCGGAGGGATCGAGTGTAGGTTTTTTCAGAAGGGGTGCAACTCTCGCTCTCTTGAAGACGGAAGGGACGTAGCCAGCGGTCAAGGATGAGTTGATGAGCGAGGTGAGGTAAGGGAGAAGGTCTCCGGAAATGGTCTGGAGAAGAGAGGAGGGGATAGGGTCAAGCGGGCAGGTTGTTGGGCGGCCGGCCGTCACAAGACGCGAGATTTCATCTGGAGAGAGAGGGGAGAAAGAGGTCAAAGCACAGGGTAGGGCAGTGTGAGCAGAACCAGCGGTGTCGTTTGACTTAGCAAACGAGGATCGGATGTCGTCGACCTTCTTTTCAAAATGGTTGACGAAGTCATCAGCAGAGAGGGAGGAGGGGGGAGGAGGGGGAGGAGGATTCAGGAGGGAGGAGAAGGTGGCAAAGAGCTTCCTAGGGTTAGAGGCAGATGCTTGGAATTTAGAGTGGTAGAAATTGGCTTTAGCAGCAGAGACAGAAGAGGAGAATGTAGAGAGGAGGGAGTGAAAGGATGCCAGGTCCGCAGGGAGGCGAGTTTTCCTCCATTTCCGCTCGGCTGCCCGGAGCCCTGTTCTGTTCACCCCCACCTACATGTACAAATTACCTCAACTAACCTGTACCCTCGCACACTGACTTGGTACCGGTGCCCCCTGTATATAGCCTCGTTATTCTTATTCTTATTGTGTTACTTTTTATTATTACTTTTTATTTTAGTCTACTTGGTAAGTATTTTCTTAACTCTTCTTGAACTGCACTGTTGGTTAAGGGCTTGTAATTAAGCATTTCACTGTAAAGTCTACACTTGTTGTATTCGGCGCATGTGAAAAATAAAGTTTGATTTGAATTACTCCTCAGTGCAATACAGATACCTTGCCTTCTGAGATCTGTAGTATTTGACAAGCTAATAAACAGCATTGCCCTCTCTCTGTCCAGATACACCAAAATGAAGACAGCCACTAACATCTACATCTTCAACTTGGCCCTGGCCGATGCTTTGGCAACCAGCACTCTGCCCTTCCAGAGTGCCAAGTACCTGATGAACACCTGGCCCTTCGGCGAGTTCCTGTGTAAAGTGATCCTCGCCGTTGACTACTACAACATGTTCACCAGTATCTTCACCCTGACCATGATGAGCGTGGACCGCTACATCGCTGTGTGCCACCCGGTCAGAGCCCTGGACTTTAGAACGTCCGCCAAGGCCAAGATGATCAACGTGTGCATCTGGATCCTCTCCTCTGCCATCGGAGTGCCCATCATGGTCATGGCGGTTACCAAGGTGACAGACAAAGGTGAGCAGTCCATATGAGCTGTACCCTATGTGCTCCAGACACCAACATCCACATATCCATATGCTAACCATTTGATTGTTTATCACTCAGGCAATACAGGGTGCATGCTGCAGTTCCCTCAGCCAGACTGGTACTGGGACATGGTGACTAAGATCTGCGTGTTCATATTTGCCTTCGTGGTGCCAGTCCTGGTCATCACTATCTGCTACGGCCTGATGATTCTCCGCCTGAAGAATGTCCGGCTGCTCTCCGGATCCAAGGAGAAAGATCGGAATATGCGGCGCATTACCCACATGGTCCTGGTGGTGGTGGCGGTCTTCATAATTTGCTGGACGCCCATCCACATCTTTATCATCCTCAGGACCATGGTGCAGATCAACAGCACGAACCCATATGTGATCGCCAGCTGGCACCTGTGCATCGCCCTGGGCTACATGAACAGCAGCCTCAACCCCCTGCTCTATGCCTTCCTGGACGGGAACTTCAAGAGGTGCTTCAGGGATTTCTGCCTGCCTTTCCGCTCCAACATGGACCAGAGTAGCTTCTCCAGAGCCCGCAACTCCACGCGAGAGCCCACCACCGTGTGTCCCACGAGAGTGTTGGTGAGGAAGCCAGTATGACTAGGCATGGAGCAGTGTCCTGGAGACTCCCGCTCACGGACAGTCCAGGCCGACTTACAGACTGATGTCACACAGTTCTCCACAGATTTCTGACAGTAGCTCTGGCTTTAGACTTACAGCACAAAACCCACTGCAACATTTGCATAGGGTGTGATGTCACATTTTTGGGCCTATCCAGACAAAAACTAGATTTACTCTTCCTCTAACCTAACATAGCAGGCATAAATTCCCACATCTGGGTTTCAGTGGAAAGGAATCTACAGTGGCTTGCGAAAGTATTCATCCTCCTTGGCATTTTTCCAGTTTCTTTGCCTTACAACCTGGAAATAAAATAGATTTTTGGGGGGTTTGTATCATTTGATTTACACAACATGCCTACCACTTTGAAGATGCAAAATATGTGTTATTGTGAAACAAACAAGAAGTAAGACAAAAAAAAAGAACTTGAGCGTGCATAACTATTCACCCTCCCAAAGTCAATACTTTGTAGAGCGACCTTTTGCAGCAATTACAGCTGCAAGTCTCTTGGGGTATGTCTCTATAAGCTTGGCACATCTAGCCACTGGGATTTTTGCCCATTCTTCAAGGCAAAACTGCTCCAGCTCCTTTAAGTTGGATGGTTTCCGCTGGTGTACAGGAATCTTTATGTCATACCACAGATTCTAAATTGGATTGAGGTCTGGGCTTTGACTAGGCCATTCTAAGACATTTAAATGTTTCCCCTTAAACCACTCGAGTGTTGCTTTAGCAGTATGCTTAGGGTCATTGTCCTGCTGGAAGGTGAACCTCCGGTCCAGTCACAAAAACCTGAAACAGGTTTCCCTCAAGAATTTCACTGTATTTAGCGCCATCCGTCATTCCTTCAATTCTGACCAGAGTACCTTCTTCCATATGTTTGGGAAATCTCCCACATGCCTTTGGCGAACACCAAATGTGTTTGCTTATTTTTTTCTTCAAGCAATGGCTTTTTTCTGGCCACTCTTCCGTAAGCCCAGCTCTGTGGAGTGAACGGCTTAAAGTGGTCCTATGGCCAGATACTCCAATCTCCGCTATGGAGCTTTGCAGCTCCTTCAGGATTATCGTTGGTCTCTTTGTTGCCTCTGATAAATGCCCTCCTTGCCTGGTCTGTGAGTTTTGGTGGGCGGCCCTCTCTTGGCAGGTTTGTTGTGGTGCCATATTCTTTCCATTTATTAAGAATGGATTTAATGGTGCTTCGTGGGATGTTCAAAGTTTCAGATATTTTTTTATAACCCAGCCCTGATCTGTACTTCTCCACAATGTTATCCCTGACCTGTTTGGAGAGCTCCTTGGTCTTTATTGTGCCGCTTGCTTGGTGGTGCCGCTTGCTTAGTGGTGTTGCAGACCCTGGAGCCTTTCAGAACAGGTGTGTGTATATATACTGAGATCATGTGACACTTAGATTGCACACAGGTGGACTTTATTTAACTAATTATGTGACTTCTGAAGGTAATTGGTTGCACCAGATCTTATTTAGGGGCTTCATAGCAAAGGGGGCGATTACATATGCACGCACCACCTTTCTGTTTGTAAATTTTTATTTGTAATTTTTTTCATTTCACTTTACCAATTTGGACTATTTTGTGTACGTCCATTACATGAAATCCAAATAAAATTCAATTTAAATTACTGGTTGTAATGCAACAAAATAGGAAATACTTTTGCAAGGCACTGTAGGTTCAAATAGCTGTATCCCTGAAAACCCAGATACATCCGGTTGTTGCATCGGCCAGGGCCAAAAATCTGTCATTCTGCCCCTGAGCAAGGCAGTTAACCCACTGTTTCCCGGGCGTCGAAGCCGTGGATGTTGATTAAGGCAGCCCCCTGCATCTCCCTGATTCAGAGGGGTTGGGTTGAATGCGGAAGACACATTTCAGTTGAAGGCATTCAGTTGTACAACTGACTAGATATCTCCCTTTCCCTGGTGTTGTTGCATAATGATCAATACGTTACCACTCACTGGGCACAGACATCAGTTCAACCCCTGGTGTAGCACACCTCCTGAGGTCGGGCCCCCCAGATAGCATTTGAACACTTCATAAGCCATGATTTTATTCATTTTCTATTACAGGAAATTAGCTTTAAAACTGCAAAATGTTCTCTGCCGATAATGGATATTAACTGAAAAATTATCGTATGTAGTTTCTTGCAATAGCCCTCTGTGACTTTAAAGAATATTTATCTCAAAACGTTGCTTTCTGAAAGATGTGTCTGGAGATTTGGTTAACTTCATCAGAATTGTCTAAAATCCTAAATTAATCAGGAATGAGCATGGTCAGCTATACCATATTCATGTCCTCATTACTAGTGCAACAAAACCACTCATGGTCTGTAAAGTTCTCTACTTTTGATAGATTTAACAAACAATATTGGAATCACCATGGTCACAATCATAAACTGTCAACTCCATCTGCCTGATAGATTAAAATATAATATCAATTTTGGTTTAAATATGTTACATGTAATTGGGTTTTAGAGACATAAAGCAACTGAGGAAAAACGAAATTGCTGCTGTGTATACCACTTGAATGAAGAAGAAAAATGTAATCTTTGTAAAACATCAACTCTGTCAGATTGCTGAAAGATCTGATAGAATGAGTATGTTTTTATTGGGGATTTTCAAATGAATCATTTTCCATATCTTACAAATGTTTGTATTATACTTTTAGAGGCAAAAATATGTCTGTTTTGAGAGTCTGTTGTCAACTCCGTCATTGGCTTATCACCTCTGTCACTGATGGCTAAGCCCCTTAAGATCAATATTTTTTTCAATATTCTGAACAAATAGTGTAATCACTGTTCTGCAACATATGGCAAAAAAAATTGAAGTATTTGCTCTGCTATGTTTGCTTTCTAAATCTAGAAAAACCTAGCTCTGGAGCATTTAATAGTGCTATAAAGAAAAAACAAAAAGACCTTTTGGAAATTTGTTTTAAATATTTGAATAATCTAATATTAGAGTTAAACAATTAAGGTCTTTAAACACTTTAAACACACTATTACTGTAAAAAGTAAATGCCTTTTATGGTGTCAGACGGAGTTTAAATAAATCCAGTTAGTTGCATTTTATGAAATATTTTTTTTTAATTAGGTTGTTCCATTAGATGATGTGATAGCTGATACTTTGGTCTATAAAAAATACAGTGCCTTTATGAAAGAATTCAGACCCCTTGACTTTTTCCACATTTTGTTACGTTACAGCCTTATTCTAAAATTGATAAAATATTTTTTTGAATCGCAGTGATCTACACACAATACCCCATAATGACAAAGTGAAAACAGGTTTTTAGAAATTCTAGCAAATGTATTTACATAAGTATTCAAACCGTTTGCTAAGAGACTCGACATTGAGCTCAGGTGCGTCCTGTTTCCATTGATCATCCTTGAGATGTTTCAACAACTTGATTGGAGTCCACCTGTGGTAAATTCAATTGATTGGACATGATTTGGTAAGGCACCTGTCTATATAAAAGCCCAAGCCCAAGATGGCTTAGCAGTTCAGACGTCATTTCTGTTTCGTATTGTCGTGTCCTGTATATATATATATTTACACCTTTCTTCGCATATCTTTTATATATTTTATTATCCAAGAACTCAACTACAAAAGCTTCCCTGCAAAAGCTTTCCTGCAACCCGCTTCACCAATTACAAAAAAGTATTATTTACCTCAAATCTGAAAAACCACCGTGGAAGCTAGCCAGGGGCTAATTCAGAAGCTAGCCAGAAAGCTAACCAGAAGCTATCCGATAGCTAGCCAGAAGCTAATCTGTAGCTGCCCAGAAATTAGCCGGTCTGCTGGCTAGCGTTGGCTAGCGTTGGTGTTTCAGCTGCCCACGTTTTGTGGTCATCAGCTATTCCTTTAGCTCGATAATCTACCGGCACTTTTGTGCAACGCGACTCGGACCGGAGCATTCCGGGACTTTTTTTCTCTCAGTTTCCCCGGATTTCAGCCGCAGGCTCTGGACATTTGCAGCTAGCTAGCTGCAAACCGTGTGACTACTGGCTTACGTCGATCCCGGAGCAAACTCAAATCATTCCGGAGCTAGCCAGCTGAGGAGTTCCATCAGCCATTCCTGGGCTACAGCCACCTATCCGGACCCGTTTTTTTGTTGTTTTGTTGTTGCTGCAGATACGGAGCCCCACCGGGCCTTCACGACTGACTGCCGACGTTATCTGCCCGAGGGAGTTATCCAACTGGCACCTCCGTCCCGACGTTACCTGAACGCTCATCTGGGGCCCGCTAACCGTTAGCTGTCTTATCGGCTGCTATCTGAATAAGTATATCGGACAATTATTATTATTATTTTTTTTTATTTATTTTTTTCTTGGGTCACTATATCTATTTTGCCAATTTGGATTGATCCCCTCTACCACACGGAACCCCACTAACCTACCCCCACTAACCTACCGACGGAAACGCACGAGGTATCTACAAATAGACTTCCATACTATGCTATCTTGCTACCGATAGCCATCTACCCGGCCAGCTGTCTGGATCGCCGTGACCCCAACCAACCTCTACTCACTGGACCCTTATTGATCACTCGATTAAGCATGCCTCTCCTTAATGTAAATATGCCTTGTCCATTGCTGTTCTGGTTAGTGTTTATTGGCTTATTTCACTGTAGAGCCTCTAGCCCTGACCACTATACCATATCCAACCTCACAGTTCCACCACCCACATATGCGATGACATCACCTGGTTTCAATGATGTTTCTAGAGACAATATCTCTCTCATCATCACTCAATACCTAGGTTTACCTCCACTGTATTCACATCCTACCATACCTTTGTCTGTACATTATTCCTTTAAGCTATTTTATCGCCCCCAGAAACTTCCTTTTACTCTCTGCTCTAGAAGTTCTAGACGACCAATTCTCATAGCTTTTAGCCGTACCCTTATCCTACTCCTCCTCTGTTCCTCTGGTGATGTAGAGGTGAATCCAGGCCCTGCAGTACCTAGCTCCACTCCTATTCCCCAGGCGCTCTCTTTTGATGACTTCTGTAACCGTAATAGCCTTGGCTTCATGCATGTTAACATTAGAAGCCTCCTCCCTAAGTTTGTTTTGTTCACTGCTTTAGCACACTCTGCCAACCCGGATGTTTTAGCCGTGTCTGAATCGTGTCTGACATTTTCATCCCCAACTACAAGATTTTCAGACAAGATAGAACGGCCAAAGGGGGCGGTGTTGCAATCTATTGCAAAGATTGCCTGCAGAGTTCTGTTTTACTATCCAGGTCTGTTCCCAAACAATTTGAACTTCTACTTTTAAAAATCCACCTCTCTAAAAACAAGTCTCTCACCGTTGCCGCCTGCTATAGACCACCCTCTGCCCCCAGCTGTGCTCTGGACACTATATGTGAACTGATTACCCCCCATCTATCTTCAGAGCTCGTGCTGCTAGGCGACCTAAATTTTAACATGCTTAACACCCCAGCCACCCTACAATCTAAGCTTGATGCCCTCAATCTCACACAAATTATCAATGAACCTACCAGGTACCACCCCAATTCCGTAAACACGGGTACCCTCATAGATATCATCCTAACAAACTTGCCCTCCAAATACACCTCTGCTGTTTTCAACCAAGATCTCAGCGATCACTGCCTCATTGCCTGCATCCGTAATGGGTCAGCGGTCAAACGACCTCCACTCATCACTGTCAAACGCTCCCTGAAACACTTCAGCGAGCAGGCCTTTCTAATCGACCTGGCCGAGGTATCCTGGAAGGATATTGATCTCATCCCGTCAGTAGAGGATGCCTGGACATTTTAAAAAAATGCCTTCCTCACCATCTTGAATAAGCATGCCCCATTCAAGAAATTTAGAACCAGGAACAGATATAGCCCTTGGTTCTCTCCTGACCTGACTGCCCTTAACCAATAGAAAAACATCCTATGGCGTTCTGCATTAGCATCGAACAGCCCCCGTGATATGCAACTTTTCAGGGAAGCTAGAAACCAGTATACACAGGCAGTTAGAAAAGCCAAGGCTAGCTTTTTCAAGCAGAAATTTGCTTCCTGCAACACAAATTCAAAAAAGTTCTGGGACACTGTAAAGTCCATGGAGAATAAGAACACCTCCTCCCAGCTTCCAACTGCTCTGAAGATAGGAAACACTGTCACCACCGACAAATCCACTATAATTGAGAATTTCAATAAGCATTTTTCTACGGCTGGCCATGCTTTCCACCTGGCTACCCCTACCCCGGACAACAGCACTGCCCTCCCCTCTGCTACTCGCCCAAGCCTTCCCCATTTCTCTTTCTCCCAAATACAGTCAGCTGATGTTCTAAAAGAGCTGCAAAATCTGGACCCTTACAAATCAGCCGGGCTAGATAATCTGGACCCTTTCTTTCTAAAACTATCTGCTGAAATTGTTGCCACCCCTATTACTAGCCTTTTCAACCTCTCTTTCGTGTCGTCTGAGATTCCCAAAGATTGGAAAGCAGCTGCGGTTATCCCCCTCTTCAAAGGGGGGGACACTCTTGACCCTAACAGCTACAGACCTATATCTATCCTACCCTGCCTTTCTAAGGTCTTCGAAAGCCAAGTCAACAAACAGATTACCGACCATTTCGAATCCCACCATACCTTCTCCGCTATGCAATCTGGTTTCAGAGCTGGTCATGGGTGCACCTCAGCCACGCTCAAGGTCATAAACGATATCTTAACCGCCATCGATAGGAAACAATACTGTGCAGCCGTATTCATTGACCTGGCCAAGGCTTTTGACTCTGTCAATCACCACATCCTCATCGGCAGACTCGACAGCCTTGGTTTCTCTAATGATTGCCTCGCCTGGTTCACCAACTACTTCTCTGATCGAGTTCAGTGTGTCAAATCGGAGGGTCTGTTGTCCGGGCCTCTGGCAGTCTCCATGGGGGTGCCACAGGGTTCAATTCTTGGACCGACTCTCTTCTCTGTATACATCAATGATGTCGCTCTTGCTGCTGGTGATTCTCTGATCCACCTCTACGCAGACGACACTATTCTGTATACTTCTGGCCCTTCTTTTGACACTGTGTTAACAACCCTCCAGGCGAGCTTCAATGCCATACAACTCTCCTTCCGTGGCCTCCAATTGCTCTTAAATACAAGTAAAACTAAATGCATGCTCTTCAACCGATCGCTGCCTGCACCTGCCCGCCTGTCCAACATCACTACTCTGGACGGCTCTGACCTAGAATATGTGGACAACTACAAATACCTAGGTGTCTGGTTAGACTGTAAACTCTCCTTCCAGACTCACATCAAACATCTCCAATCCAAAGTTAAATCTAGAATTGGCTTCCTATTCCGCAACAAAGCATCCTTCACTCATGCTGCCAAACATACCCTTGTAAAACTGACCATCCTACCAATCCTCGACTTCGGTGATGTCATTTACAAAATAGCCTCCAAAACCCTACTCAATAAATTGGATGCAGTCTATCACAGTGCCATCCGTTTTGTCACCAAAGCCCCATATACTACCCACCACTGCGACCTGTACACTCTCGTTGGCTGGCCCTCGCTTCATACTCGTCGCCAAACCCACTGGTTCCAGGTCATCTACAAGACCCTGCTAGGTAAAGTCCCCCCTTATCTCAGCTCGCTGGTCACCATAGCAACACCTACCTGTAGCACGCGCTCCAGCAGGTTTATCTCTCTGGTCACCCCCAAAACCAATTCTTCCTTTGGCCGCCTCTCCTTCCAGTTCTCTGCTGCCAATGACTGGAACGAACTACAAAAATCTCTGAAACTGGAAACACTTATCTCCCTCACTAGCTTTAAGCACCAGCTGTCAGAGCAGCTCATAGATTACTGCACCTGTACATAGCCCATCTATAATTTAGCCCAAACAACTACCTCTTTACCTACTGTATTTATTTATTTATTTTGCTCCTTTGCACCCCATTATTTCTGTCTCTACTTTGCGCTTTCTTCCACTGCAAACCAACCATTCCAGTGTTTTTAGTTTTATTTTACTTGCTGTGTTGTATTTACTTCGCCACCATGGCCTTTTTATATTTTTATTTATTTATACATATATTTGTTTGCCTTCACCTCCCTTATCTCACCTCACTTGCTCACATTGTATATAGACTTATTTTTTTTTTTCACTGTATCATTGACTATATGTTTGTTTTACTCCATGTGTAACTATGTGTTGTTGTATGTGTCGAACTGCTTTGCTTTATCTTGGCCAGGTCGCAATTGTAAATGAGAACGTGTTCTCAATTTGCCTACCTGGTTAAATAAAGGTTAAATAAAAAATAAAAATAAAAATAAGGTCCCACAGTTGACAGTGCATGTCACAGCAAAAACCAAGCCATGAGGTCAAAGGAATTGTCTGTAGAGCACAGATCTGGGGAAGGGTACCAAAAAATGTCTGCAGCATTGAAGGTCCCCAAGAACACAGTGGCCGGTGTCATTCATCATTCCTAAATGGAAGAAGTTTGGAACCACCAAGACTCTTACTAGAGCTGGCCATCTGGTGAAACTGATCAATCGGGGGAGAAGGGCCTTGGTCAGGGAGGTGACCAAGAACCCGATGGTCACTCTGACAGAGCTCTAGAGTTCCTCTGTGGAGATGGGAGAACCTTCCAGAAGGACAACCATCTCTGTAATACTCCATCAATCAGGCATTTATGGTAGAGTGGTCAGATGGAAGCCACTGGTCAGTAAAAGGCACATGACAGCTCACTTGGAGTTTGCAAAAAGGCACCTAAACAACAAGATTCTCTGGTCTGATGAAACAAAGATTCAACTCTGGCACCATCCCTACAGTGAAGCATGGTGGGGTCAGCATCATACTGTGTGGGTGTTTTTCAGCGGCAGGGACTAGGAGGCTAGTCAGGATTGAGGTGAATGGAGGAAAGCACAGAGAGATCCTTGATGAAAACCTGCTCCAGAGTGCTCAGGAACTCAGACTTCCCACAGGACAACGACCCTAAGCATAAAGCCAAGACAACACAGGAGTGGCTTCGGGACAAGACTCTGAATGTCCTTGAGTGGCCCAGCCAGAGCCCTGACCTGAACCCATTCTAATATCTCTGGAGAGACCTGAAAATAGCTGTGCAGCAATGCTCCCCATCTAACCTGACAGAGCTTGAGATGATCTGCAGAGATGAATGGGAGAAACTCTCCAAATACAGGTGTGCCAAGCTTGTAGCGTCATACCCAAGAAGACTCGAGGCTATAATTGCTGCCAAAGGTGCTTCAACAAAGTACTGAGTAAAGGGTCTAAATACTTATGTAAATGTGATACTTTTATATAAATTAGCAACAATTCTAAAAACCTGTTTTTGCTTTGTCATTATGGGGTATTGTGTGTAGATTGACTAGGGAAAAAAACGGTTTATTCAATTTTAGAATAAACAAAATGTGGGAAAATGAATACTTTCCAACAGCACTGTATATATATTTCAAATGTTGCTAATATTAAAACAAATATTTGTGGATTGTCCCGTATTTCAAGAGTCCCTGGCCTCTAAAACAGCAACAACAACAAAAACATCTCTGCCACATGGAAAAAAAGATAGATCCTAAAATACATTTTTGGGGGGGTTATTTTTTGTGGTTGTTGGGCCTTGCTCGAACCTTGCGGGGGGCACAGCTATATGTGTCCTACGCCACTTAGTTAAATGTATAGTTTTGATTTACATTTAGTTGAGTTTTCAAATTAAGTGAATTCTACAAAAAAATATATGTTATTAGATTTTGGGTGAAAAAAAAATACTAAATGCCCTTAAGTTGATGACTTCTTGCAAATCCAATCAGTTTTCCATGTTGATTCAACGTCATCACATAGATTTTTGGGGTTGAAATGATGTGGAAACAATATTGATTCAACCAGTTTTTTTCCAGTGGGCAGTCTGTAGCATGTCTTGCAGTTTAATTAAATATTGTAACATTATAGCCTTACTATGTATAAATCTTGTCAGTTGCTTTTGGCAGCAAATTAGTTGTTTTAGACAACAACAACAAAAAACTATTTATTTTACCTAATTTAAAATTACAAATTTCTTTGTTATGTTTTAAAGAATACATTTGGATTTATATTGCTTTGCTGTAGTAGATGCTCAGCTAATTTAACAATGGGAAGCATTAACATAAATACATATCTGCATTGTGCTTTAGAAGTACTGAATGTGTGTGATGCATACAGTATACGTTATGTGCCTTTATTTATTGGTTTCTTCCATTTATGAGTTTCTTGAAGCATGCAGTGGGCTACATGTGAGGATTTTGTGATGGTGTATTGTACAATCTCACTGAAGTGAGAGGTTGGAGTATAATAAAAAAAATCAGCACTTAAGACATTTTATAAAACTTTGTTTTGCAGGAGTTGGCAGGGCTGAATCCTAACATTTATATAATTTCTGTGGAAATAACCAACTAACATGCAAATCAATCAATAAATTACATGTATTTATAAAGCCCTTTTTACATCAGAAACCCAGCCTAAAACTCCAATGTAGATGTAAAAGCACAGTGGCTAGGAAAAACTACTAGAGAGGAACCGGCTCTGAGGGGTGGCCAGTACTCTTTTGGCTGTGCATGGTGGAGATTATAAGAATATTTGTATTCTGATTTACTATGGATCCTGATTAGCTGCTGCCATGGGGTCCAGCAAAATTAAGGCAGTTATACAATAAAAAAAAGCATTATACCCTCAGGCCCTGACTCGACTACCACATATCTACAACACAAAATCCATGTATACGTGTGTGTATAGTGCATATGTTATCGTGTGTGCGTATGCATGTGTCTGTGCCTATGTGTGTTGTTTCACAGTCCCCGGTGTTCCATAAGGTGTATTTGTATCTGTTTTTTAATCTAATTTTACTGCTTGCATGAGTTACTTGATGTGGAATAGTACTGTATCTAGTACTGTATGCTTCCAATAGACTGTTCTGGACTTGGGGACTGTAAAGAGACCTCTGGTGGCATGTCTTGTGGGGTATGCATGGGTGTCCGAGCTGTGTGCCAGTAGTTCAAAGAGACAGCTTGGTGCATTCAATATGTCAATACCTCTCACAAATATAAGTAGTGATGAAGTCAATCTCTCCTCCGCTTTGAGCCAGGAGAGATTGACAGTCATATTATTAATGTTAGCTCTCTGTGTACATCCAAGGGCCAGCCGTGCTGCCCTGTTCTGAGCCAATTGCAATTTTCCTAAGTGCCTCTTTGTGGCAACTGACCATACGACTGAACAGTAGTCCAGGTGCGACAAAACTAGGGCCTGTAGGACCTGCCTTGTTGATAGTGCTGTTAAGAAGGCAGAGTTGCGCTTTATTATGGACAGACTTTATTAGGACTAACTCATTCCTTGCCACCCATTCTGAAACTAACTGCAGCTCTTTGTTAAGTGTTGCAGTCATTACAGTTGCTGTAGTAGCTGACATGCATAGTGTTGAGTTATCCACATACATAGACACACTGGCTTTACTTAAAGCTAGTGGCATGTCGTTAATAAAACATTTTAAAAGTAAGGGACCTAGACAGCTGCCCAGGGACCTAGACAATCTTTTTATTATCTATTTCTCTCAGCCAATCATCAGTATTTTGTGTAAGTGCCGTGCTTGTTGAATGTCTTTCCCTATAAGTGTGCTGAATGTCTATTGTCATTTTGTGTACTGTAAAATAGCATTTAATCTGGTCAAACACACATTTTTCCAAAAGTTTACTAAGGGTTGGTAACAGCTTTACTATTCTTAGGTAGCGGAATGACTTTTGCTTCCCTCCAGGCCCAATGGCACACATTTTCTAGTAGACTTAAATTGAAGATATGGAAAATAGAAGTGGCAATATCATCTGCTACTATCATCAGTAGTTTTCCATCCAAGTTGTCAGACCCCGATGGCTTGTCATTGTTGATAGACCTAAAAAAAAAAATCACCACTTCCACACTCACTTTAAAGAATTCAAAATTACAATGCTTGTTGTTCATAATTTGGAAAGATATATATATAATGGCAAGAAAAAGTATTTTGGACCATTCCTCTTTTTAAAACTGTTTCCGTTTAGCAATATTCTTGGGATGCCTGGTGTGAACTGCTCTCTTGAGGTCATGCCACAGCATCTCAATCGAGTTGCAAAATGTCTTGATAAACTTGGGAATTCATTTTTCCGTCAATGATAGCAAGCTGTCCAGGCCCTGAGGCAGCAAAGCAGCTCCAAAGCATGACGCTCCCATCACCATACTTTACAGTTGGGATGAGGTTTTGATGTTGGTGTGCTGTGCCTTTTTTTTCTCCACACATAGTGTTGGGCATTCCTTCCAAACAACTCAACCTTCCACCTGGCTACCCTTACCTCGGCCAACAGCTCTGCACCCCCTGCAGAAACTTGCCCAAGTCCCGGGCCTGGTCGATTAGAAAGGCCTGGTCGCTGAAGTGATTTAGGGAGCGTGATGAGGGGTGGTTGTTTGACCGCAGACCCATTACGGACGCAGGCAATGAGGCAGTGATCGCTGAGATCCTGGTTGAAGACAGCAGAGGTGTATTTAGAGGGCAAGTTGGTCAGGATGATATCTATGAGGGTGCCCATGGTTACGGATTTAGGGTTGTACCTGGAAGGTTCACTGATAATTTGTGTGAGATTGAGGGCATCTAGCTTAGATTGTAGGATGGCCAGGGTGTTAAGCATATCCCAGATATGCATCTGTTGGTCACAGATACCTTTAAAAAAAAAGTAGGGGCGTGGAGTAACCGGTCAATATCTGGTGTGACCACTATTTGCCTCATGCAGTGCGACACATCTTCTTTGCATAGAGTTGATCAGGCTGTTGATTGTGGCCTATGGAATGTTGTCCCACTCTTCTTCAATGGCTGTGCGAAGTTGCTGGATATTGTTGGGAACTGGAACAAGCTGTCGTACACGTTGATCCAGAGCATCCCAAAAATGCTGAATGGGGTGACATGTCTGGTGAGTATGCAGGCCATGGAAGAACCAGGACGTTTTTAACTTCCAGGAATTGTGTACAGATCCTTGCCACATGGGGCAGTGCATTATCATTCAGAAATTTTAGGTGATGGCCTCAGGATCTCGTCACGGTATATGCATTCAAATTACCATCGATAAAATGCCATTGCGTTCGTTGTCCGTTGCTTATGCCTGCCCATACCATAACCCCCCCACCACCATGGGGCACTCTGTTCACAACGTTGACATCAGCAAACCACTCGCCCACACGACGCCATCTGCCCGGTACAGTTGAAATCTGGATTAATCCGTGAATAGCACACTTCTCCACTCTACCAGTCGCCATCAAAGGTGAGCATTTGCCCACTGAAGTCGGTAACAACGCCGAACTGCAGTCAGGTCAAGGCCTTGGTGACGACGACGAGCATGCAGATGAGCTTCCATGAGATGTTTCTGACAGTTTGTGCAGAAATTGTATAGAAATTCTTTGGTTGTGCAGACCCACAGTTTCCTCAGCCACTGTCTGGGTGGCTGGTCTCAGACGATCTCGAAGGTGAAGAAGCTGGATGTGGAGGTCCTTTGCTGGCATGATTACACATGATCTGCAGTTGTGAGGCCGGTTGAACTTACTGCCAAATTCTCTAAAACAAGATTGGAGGCGGCTTGAGATATCTGTGGCATTGTGTTGTATGACAAAACTGCACATTTTAGAGTGGCCTTTTATTGTCCCCAGCACAAGGTGCACATGTGTAATGATCATGCTGTTTAATCAGTTTTTTGATATGCCACACCTGTCAGGTGGATGGATTGTCTTGGCACAGGAGAAATGCTCGCTAACATGGATGTAAACAATGTGTGCACACAATTTGAGCGAAACACTTTACATGTTTCTTTTATATTTTTGTTTACTGTACAAGATTAGAGTATTTTTTTATCTACCAATTAGTGCTGAAAAGGAGACGAATGTGCATGTATTTACATGGCTTTCTTTAATTGATCCCTAAAATTCTGAACCTTTCTCGCCATATATTGTAGTCTGTCGAGAGGTGTATAAGTAAAGGAACACCAAATTTAAAGGGATGGCTTTATAAATGTGCTGAAAACCCTATTGAATGAAAACTCTTTTGGCCAGAAAGTGAGAGGGTTTTCACAGGTTGAGTAAAATGTATTCAGCACGGGCAAGGGAACCATGCCTGCCAGCCTGTTATGCACCTGCGTAAGGTAAGTCTGAATACCAACTTCTGAGAAAAGAAATGTCTGAATCGGGTCCTTATTCAATAAGAACCTCCCATTCTACAATCTCAATGTGGCACCTTAAAAAGATGGACTGCCTAACAGGATGGCACATCATTTATCCTTGTTTGCCTGTTCATCATGCTCAGCAAGGTGGCAGCCTGGCAGCAAGGTGGCAGCCTGGCAGCACTTTTCATCATGGTAATGTAGAAACACCAGCTCTTGTAGTCGAGAAAACTGTTAAGCATTCACCCAGGGTTTATTTAATATTGATCTGCTTATAGGCAAGGAACATCTGGTTCAGATCAGCACTCTCCTCTCTACTGAGTTTTCTTGTTAAGCGTATCTATTATATAAGACATACTGTACATATTGTCATCCAAGTGATACACCCCCCCCCCCTTTCAATGTATAACACATGCCGCATTTCATACTCCCCTTCAACTTGGATAATAGCTTTAAAGCACACAGTACAGTTGTCTAACTCAGTTGTCATTAAACTTACATTTTCCTTCACAGTGATGTGAGGTGAAGGCACGTGTCAACGTCACAGTGTGCCAGACATGCCTACTGAGAGCAAACCGTAGGCGAAAGAGAACTTAGCAACAAAATTAATATTTCAAGAGGAGACAGACGTCAAATTCCTTGACTTTAACAAAAAGGTTGGATCTGTCAATCTGGTGGAATCCAATTAAGGCACTCCAAATAGGAACTCTTTCTCCTGTCAATTCTAAAACCAATTCTGTGCCAGTGTCATCAAGATTTTAAGAAATCTTGACTAGAATATGCTATTCTTTAAAGGAGCATGGAAATGACTGTAACGCTTGTCTAATTCCTCCTCCTCGGAAGAGGAGTAGTAGACTACACAAACGAACAAACGAAACAGTCCTGTGTGGTGCAACATACACAGACACGGAAGACAATCACCCACAAACTAACAGTGTAAAACAGCCTACCTATATATGATTCTCAATCAGAGGAAATGAATAACACCTGTCCCTGATTGAGAACCATATAAGGCTAATTAACAATCACACTCCCACATAGAACAAACAACACAGACTGCCCATCCCAACTCACGCCCTGACCAACTAAACACAAACAAAAACAAGAGAAAACAGGTCAGGAACGTGACAATGACTTCGCTTCTGAATAGTCGTGTATGTTTTTTGTTGTATATTTCAATATATTTTCAATCTCTTTTCCAATTTTAAATTAAATATACCTTCCGGTAACCCGCCTCACCCAATGTGATACGGATCCGCTATTTTTTAGGCCTTATAGCCAGAACCTCTATCAGAAGCGAACCAAATCAAATCAAATCAAATCAAGTTTTATTTGTCACATACACATGGTTAGCAGATGTTAATGCGAGTGTAGCGAAATGCTTGTGCTTCTAGTTCCGACAGTGCAGCAATTCCACAGCAACTACCTAATACACACAAATCTAAGTAAAGGAATGGAATAAGCATATATACAGTGGGGAGAACAAGTATTTGATACACTGCCGATTTTGCAGGTTTTCCTACTTACAAAGCATGTAGAGGTCTGTCATTTTTATCATAGGTACACTTCAACTGTGAGAGGCGGAAACTAAAACAAAAATCCAGAAAATCACATTGTATGATTTTTAAGTAATTAATTTGCATTTTATTGCATGACATAAGTATTTGATCACCTACCAACCAGTAACAATTCCGGCTCTCACAGGCCTGTTAGTTTTTCTTTAAGAAGCCCTCCTGTTCTCCACTCATTACATGTATTAACTGCACCTGTTTGAACTCGTTACCTGTATAAAAGACACCTGTCCACACACTCAATCAAACAGACTCCAACCTCTCCACAATGGCCAAGACCAGAGAGCTGTGTAAGGACATCAGGGATAAAATTGTAGACCTGCACAAGGCTGGGATGAGCTACAGGACAATAGGCAAGCAGCTAGGTGAGAAGGCAACAACTGTTGGCGCAATTATTAGAAAATGGAAGAAGTTCAAGATGACGGTCAATCACCCTCGGTCTGGGGCTCCATGCAAGATCTTACCTCGTGGGGCATCAATGATCATGAGGATCAGCCCGGAACTACACGGCAGGACCTGGTCAATGACCTGAAGAGAGCTGGGACCACAGTCTCAAAGAAAACCATTAGTAACACACTACGCCGTCATGGATTAAAATCCTGCAGCGCACGCAAGGTCCCCCTGCTCAAGCCAGCGCATGTCCAGGCCCGTCTGAAGTTTGCAGATGACCATCTGGATGATCCAGAGGAGGAATGGGAGAAGGGCATGTGGTCTGATGAGACAAAAATAGAGCTTTTTGGTCTAAACTCCACTCACCGTGTTTGGAGGAAGAAGAAGGATGAGTACAACCCCAAGAACACCATCCCAACCGTGAAGCATGGAGGTGGAAACATCATTCTTTGGGGATGCTTTTCTGCAAAGGGGACAGGACGACTGCACCGTATTGAGGGGAGGATGGATGGGGCCATGTATCGTGAGATCTTGGCCAACAACCTCATTCCCTCAGTAAGAGCATTGAAGATGGGTCGTGGCTGGGTCTTCCAGCATGACAACGACCCAAAACACACAGCAAGGGCAACTAAGGAGTGGCTCCGTAAGAAGCATCTCAAGGTCCTGGAGTGGCCTAGCCAGTCTCCAGACCTGAACCCAATAGAAAATCTTTGGAGGGAGCTGAAAGTCCGTATTGCCCAGCGACAGCCCCGAAACCTGAAGGATCTGGAGAAGGTCTGTATGGAGGAGTGGGCCAAAATCCCTGCTGCAATGTGTGCAAACCTGGTCAAGAACTACAGGAAACGTATGATCTCTGTAATTGCAAACAAAGGTTTCTGTACCAAATATTAAGTTCTGCTTTTCTGATGTATCAAATACTTATGTCATGCAATAAAATGCAAATTAATTACTTAAAAATCATACAATGTGATTTTCTGGATTTTTGTTTTAGATTCCGTCTCTCACAGTTGAAGTGTACCTATGATACAAATTACAGACCTCTACATGCTTTGTAAGTAGGAAAACTTGCAAAATCGGCAGTGTATCAAATACTTGTTCTCCCCACTGTACATATACAATATGGATGAGCAATGACAGAGTGGCATAGGCAAGATGCAATAGATGGTTTAAAATACAGTATATACACATATGAGATGAGTGATGCAAGATATGTAAATATTATTCAAGTGGCATTATTAAAGTGACTCGTGTTAGCAGTTGATGTTATTCTTCAATAACACAGACCCCAAAAGAAATCAGGGGGAGAAAAATATGTTTATTCAAAGAGAACAAATCATAGATGTTATGCTGAGAAGTAGATGTTCATTCTTTCCTGTCCTCAGTTTTCTGCACCGAACAAAGGGATAGGATGTCATTTATAACCCCCAACCCTAGCCTGTGGTTGACCAATTAGATTTCCATGCTGTAAAATTGGGCCAATGGCCAAATAACAAGTGTCCTGTTTCAGGCTCAATGTATAGACAATTCAGACCAATGAGATATTGCTGTGAGTCCAGGACTGAAACCCCTACACAGATTCTAACCAGATGTTGAACTGGAAAAACAACTATTTCCATTGATCGTTAATTCCCTACTGACCTCTAGTCCTCTGCATTGTGTATTATTTTAAAATATTCTTACACTCCCCCCTAGACCATTTAAAAAATAAATATACTTAAAATGTATTTTTAGAAAACATGAAAAAATAGACTGTATAAAAAACATTAGCAGTAAGCATAAAATAATTTACATGAAACACTTTGCATTTATATAAAACACCAATGGCATATTTTACTTGCCGTTACAATAAGATATAGAATTCACACAAAGTTATAGAAAAGAGGTATTAACAGGTGTGATACCACATCTGAGAGAGCATGGTTCATTACAGCACCAAGGACAGTTACCACAGACACATTTACCACAATCATGAGGCTTGGTGTGATGATGAAGACCCTTATGATCCCTACCACATTCTTGTGAACACCACTGACTGTCACGCCCTGATCTTTTTCATCTGTCCTTGTGCTTGTCTCCACCCCCCTCCAGGGGGGTGGAGACAAGCACAAGTCAACCAGCGTTTTCTCAGTTCAAGTCAACCAGCGTTTTCTCAGCTCCTGTTTTTCCCCAGTCTCTTTTTCTCGTCCTCCTGGTTTTGACCCTTGCCTGTCAAGACTCTGAGCCCGCCTGACCCTGAGCCTGCCTGCACCTTTGCTGCTACTCTGGATTATCAACCCCTGCCTGCCTCGACCTGTCATTTGCCCAAACCTGTTGTTGCAATAAACATTTTTACTTCAACACAGTCTGCACTTTTGTCTTACCTGAAACCTGATAGTACGAACTGGCCATGACTGACCCAGCAGACTTGGACCAGCTCCGCAATGCCATCTCCTCCCAAGGAGCCATCATTAGTAGACACGAGGAGTTGCTTCGCAGTTTGATGGAAGGGTTCCAGGATGTGGCCGAACATCACGACCTAGAATTGGACGCATTGCGGGAGCAATTCCGTGGGTTGCCTACCAGGCAGCCTACCATGACGGTAACCTCCCAACCCCTCAGTAACCCGGCTGGTAGCAGCACTTACCTCCCCCGGAGCGCTACGATGGAGATTCCAGAACCTGCCGGCCCTTTCTCTCCCAGTGCTCCCTCGTTTTCGAGCTGCAGTCTTATTCGTTCCCCTCGGACAGCTCGAAGATAGCGTAAATTATTAAGAGGATGTCCGGAAGGGCATTTGCCTGGGCCACGGCAGTGTGGGAGCAACAATCCGCTGTCTGCCTCAGTCTGGATTTATTCGTGGCGGAGGTGAGAAAAGTTTGAGGCTCTGGTGTCCGGGAGAGAGGCTGCACGGAAGTTACTCCCGCTTCGGCAGGACACTCTCAGTGAGGCAGACTATGTGGTGGAGTTCTGCACACTAGCAGCGGAGGGTACCTGGAACCCAGAAGCACTGTTCGACACGTTCCTGCACGGATTGTCGAGGAGGTAAAGAATGAGCTGGCAGCCCGAGAACTACTGATGGATCTCGACTCACTCATCGCTTTAACCTTTTGGATCGATGGTCGGCTACGGGAACGTAGGAGGGAGAAGAGGTTCGATTGCAGTCCCAATTGCTCACTCAGGGATCCCACCTTGCATCTGATGAACTCCGGAAGTCCCCGGCGTCTACGTCCCCAAGAGGATCCGAGCTTACTGAGTCCCTCCAAGAGCCTCCGGAGACTGCCGATTCACCTTTTCCCAAACCGATGCAGGGGTTCAGTAAGGCCCAGGCCACTTCGCTTCCGCAGCACCGTCCGGTATCCAAGAAGGTCGAGCCTGAGGCGCTGACATGCCGCTACAGTGCCGCGGCTACACCCCCAGAAGCAGAGACCTTTCCCCCATGCTCCAAGATCATTAGCCCCTCTGCTGTTTGTCCTCTGTTGCCCTCCGTATTTTTCCTAACTTATCTGTGTCTAGAGTTAAAACCATGTCTGACTGCCCCTGACCCTGAGCCTGGCTGCCATCCTGTACCTTTTCCACTACTCTGGATTATCGACCCCTGCTTGTCTTGAACAGTCGTTTGCCTGCCCCTGTTGTTGCAATAAACATTGTTACTTCAACACAGTCTTACCTGAAACCTGATACTGACACCCATCTCCAAAAGGACACGGTTGATGAATCTTATGATATCCCCTATCACGTAACCGGCAGATTTTAGCAGACAAACATTGGGAAATAGCGCACTTGATAACCTGGATGAGGATAAGAAATATAACCACAACTCCCACTATTGGAAGTATCATGCTCACCAAACAACTTCACCATGTGCCAAAAGTGGAAGACAACCACATGACTAATCCTAAATCATCTGGATTGTAATCATGATATTTAGCGCCCTCAGTCCTGATCTTTTGGATTATGTCAGTTATTTCCTCAGAATTATCAGGAATGTAAGTACAGCATTCAGCACCAATAACAGTACATGTACCCACTTGTGCTTACAGAAGATAGTCCAGGGCCAAACGACTTTGCATCGCCGCAGTCCGAATGGCAACCATCTCAGCTGTTATTAACTCAACTCTCTCAACAGTACTATTAGCTAGGATTTCCAAAGAGTTAGCCATATTAATATAGTGCTATTTTAGAAATACCATAAGAGGGAAAAGCAATCGCAAAGAATCTCTCAGTTTCTGTAATCACACGTTTATGGCGTTGTGAAAAAGGAGAGTAACGTCTGCTTCCAACTCACCCATTCAAACACGTAGATCCTGAACGCAGCTCACTCTCCAGATCCCAATCACCTGAATTCTGATCACCTGTTCACCCGGAGCACTATTTTCCCATAATTTAATCATCCCGTGTATGATAGTGAGGCAGGCAAAAATGAACGACGCCTTTTGCCTATTCCCTGCCTGTACCTTAGACTATCGGATTTCCTGTTATCAACATATTGCCTGATCTCTCAGATGACGTTGGTAACCATAACTAGGCATAGGATCCACAGATATAGCTCCATTAGGAGCTATCATACCATTATTGATGATATTACCAAAGGTATTGGCATAAAAAGTAATCATAGTGCCATTACTGGGAGTCAATTCAGCAGAAAGACATTCCGCAACCTTAGTACGGTTACAGGCAGATGGGTCTGTTGTCTGATCACACTTATTCTGTCCTACTTTGACAAACGCGTCCTGGTGCATTTGAGACAAGTTCCGAGAGAGTGACCTATTAAAACATAACCACCCAACAGGGGCATGTGTAATAACTAGGTAAGGTGGTTGCTGATTAGTGTCATTGGTCATTTCAAATGAAGGAAGGTACCTATCACTCCAGGATGTTAGCTCCTCCCCCAACTCATCCATATGTTTTTGAATGGACACACATCCAGGAGTATCAGGCCTCCCCCAGCACCTATCTGCAGATCCTCCAGCACCTATCTGCAGAACTAGGTACTCTCGCATGTTGATACTCAACATTCTCACCCCAATTAGTACCAATAATCACCGTATACCAATTAACATCTCTCCATATACCCAACATTTCACTCTGGTTAAAAGGAATAGCCCCTAGGGGAATTCCTGCCTTTGATGTGAATGGAGCATACGTACAAACCCAACAACTACTTTGATTGACCATAGTGTAGAGAAAGAGCTAGAAACGTATTGACGCCTCAGTGTCCCTCATTCTGCTGATGCATCTCTGTGTTGGAAATGGAACCACCACCCACACCCTGTATTAGGAGGAAACTCAAAGAAAATCATTTAAACCATCTTTCACTTGTCTGCAAGACAATAATATTCAATCGTCCTGTTGTCAAGGTAATAATTCACAAAGTCCTTTAAAAGTGACCAGCTCTTCCACACTGGTATCAGTCCCACATAGATAACTATCAGAAATTATATTCTGACAGTCTGCCGGTAGTGAGGAATTCTTCTTCCGTTCCACTGGTTGATAAGGATGTCTCTAATGAACACTTCACCGGTGATCTTGTATCTTTTCAGCTACAGTCCTTGTGTAACAGTTGTTAAAGTACTTTTGGAATTTCACCAGGTTCATATATTAATATGGCATGTTGATTTGTTATTATGCATGCCACATATATTCCAACCGATTTCATACGTACACCAACTGAGATGGGACGTAAGAGGGGGTCTGTTAGTTTACCTCCACGACATCCAGCAAACTCTGCTGCTGAGCCGGAGAGAGCTTCTTAAATTTCTGCATCAGCATTGTGTCGTTGGGGCTGCTGTCCCGTTTCCATTTTCCCTTAGACGGACCCTACTTCTCATAAGAAAAAAATACTAATATGATGGAATTTAAGACTTAATACTCTGTTCACATAGAAAACCATGTAGCAGCAGTATTCAAAACGGAACTTTGGGGAAAAGTACGGAATGTATTCTTCATGATGATCATACGTTGCCAGTGACCCGAAATCCCGCAATAATGGCATTCACCAGGTTTCTCTTCTGCTGAACGAATGTTGGTTTCACTCGGAACCTGCACAACTCTGATAACAGCCGATCTATTGCGTTGATTGATGTCTCTGTCCAGTCTTGACAGCCTGTCGATGATGTCGCCGTAGTTCTCTCCCAATCAGTAGCTGTGGAAACAAAGGTTTTTCACAAATCAACATGTATGGATTGCATCAGCTGATGGGTGATTGCCCCATTTTTGGAGTAATTGAGTGTATCTTCATCTTCCATGTCGGGTAACCCACTGTGTCTAACCACCTCTGCTCTAAATCTTTCTTCAAATTCACCAAATGGTTCTTTTGGTTTTTGGACACATTTAGTTCTCTCCCCCCAATTGGTTTTTACATTGGTCAGACCCTTAAGGAAAACATGTATGCTCTTCACCACCCACAGCTCTATATACCTTTTCTTCAAGTACGCCATGTTCACAGTTGTTTAAAACAAAGGCTAATAACTGTAACCAATTATAAGGATGTAGATTGCGGAATTTCTTATAACGCTTCAAATGGTCCCACATCTTCATACCCACATCTCGTGGATGCTTCAAAGTCTTTAACCATTCATCCAACTGTTTTGGAGATGCTGATTTATGTGTGATTAGCCACCGGAGGTTTGTCTTTACTACCTTTTACAGCCGGTGTTCTGGTTGGCCTAAGACATCGTTTGTCACCGCTGTCATAATCTGTGGACTCAAAGCCAGGCAGTGCTGACCAGATGCTTGAAACCTGATCTGCCTTGCGCAATTCAATGTGAGGATGGAGGGAACATAGGTGGGGGTCAAGTCTGACTTTTTCACCCACGTCTCCTCCTGCAATAGTTGAATTTCTCCTTTTAAGGTTTTTATCTGTTCACCAAGAGCCCTCAAACTCTCTCTCTCCAATATCAAGGAGTTAGACATTGTTTTTTCCCCCAAGCTTTTTGTATATCAGACAGATTCCATATTCCACCTTTGTCAACAATGACAAAGTATTTATCTCTTGCCTACACTCCTTTACTTTGAAATGGTTATTTATATCACTAGACAGTGATTTCAAATATGTTTCATGTTCACATCTGGAGGAGCTGTCACGCCCTTTTCCAGAGTGGTTCTCATTTACAAATGCATTACATTAACTTCAAAACTTGTATAATATACAGTATATCTATATATTTAACACCAAAAGAGGAGATAGATAAACACTCAAAAGTTGTGTCACTTAGAAATGTTTGAACTCGTTACCTGTATAAAAGACACCTGTCCACACACTCAATCAAACAGACTCCAACCTCTCCACAATGGCCAAGACCAGAGAGCTGTGTAAGGACATCAGGGATAAAATTGTAGACCTGCACAAGGCTGGGATGGGCTACAGGACAATAGGCAAGCAGCTTGGTGAGAAGGCAACAACTGTTGGCGCAATTATTAGAAAATGGAAGAAGTTCAAGATGACGGTCAATCACCCTCGGTCTGGGGCTCCATGCAGGATCTCACCTCGTGGGGCATCAATGATCATGAGGAAGGTGAGGGACTACACGGCAGGACCTGGTCAATGACCTGAAGAGAGCTGTGACCACAGTCTCAAAGAAAACCATTAGTAACACACTACGCCGCCATGGATTAAAATCCTGCAGCGCACGCAAGGTCCCCCTGCTCAAGCCAGCGCATGTCCAGGCCCATCTGAAGTTTGCCAATGACCATCTGGATGATCCAGAGGAGGAATGGGAGAAGGTCATGTGGTCTGAGACAAAAATAGAGCTTTTTGGTCTAAACTCCACTCGCCGTGTTTGGAGGAAGAAGAAGGATGAGTACAACCCCAGAACACCATCCCAACCATGAAGCATGGAGGTGGAAACATCATTCTTTGGGGATCCCTTTCTGCAAAGGGGACAGGACGACTGCACCGTATTGAGGGGAGGATGGATGGGGCCATGTATCGCGAGATCTTGGCCAACAACCTCCTTCCCTCAATAAGAGCATTGAAGATGGGTCGTGGCTGGGTCTTCCAGCATGACAATGACCCGAAACACACAGCCAGTGCAACTAAGGAGTGGCTCGGTAAGAAGCATCTCAAGGTCCTGGAGTGGCCTAGCCAGTCTCCAGACCTGAACCCAATAGAAAATCTTTGGAGGGAGCTGAAAGTCCGTATTGCCCAGCGACAGCCCCGAAACCTGAAGGATCTGGAGAAGGTCTGTATGGAGGAGTGGGCCAAAATCCCTGCTGCAGTGTGTGCAAACCTGTTCAAGAACTACAGGAAACGTATGATCTCTGTAATTGCAAACAAAGGTTTCTGTACCAAATATTAAGTTCTGCTTTTCTGATGTATCAAATACTTATGTCATGCAATAAAATGCAAATTAATTACTTAAAAATCATACAATGTGATTTGGATGGATTTTCTGGATTTTCACAGTTTTCACAGTTGAAGTGTACCTATGATAAAAATTACAGACCTCTACATTATTTGTAAGTAGGAAAACCTGCAAAATCGGCAGTGTATCAAATACTTGTTCTCCCCACTGTACATAGGCGTACATAGGCCCATTATCAGCAACCATCATTCCTGTGCTCCAATGACACGTTGTGTTAGCTAATCCAAGTTTATCATTTTAAAATGCTAATTGATCATTAGAAAACCACTCTTCCCCTCTCCTGTGGTAGAGCCCCTCTCTACCACAGGTTTGGCTATCTGTCAGCCATTGCCAGTTGATCTGGCACCTTTGATCCTCACCAAGGAGAGAGAGTCATGACAGCTCTAATGGGTTAAATGAGTGACTACTAGCTCTGCAGCCTTAAAACTTCTTATGGCTGCAAGCCCTAAGTCGGGCTCAATATGACAACAGCCAGTCCAAGTGCAGGGCGCGAAATTCAAAATATATTTTTTAGAAATATTTAACTTTCACACATTAACAAGTCCAATACAGCAAATGAAAGATAAACATCTTGTGAATCCAGCCAACATGTCCAATTTTTTTTATGTTTTACAGCGAAAACACCACGTATATTTATGTTAGCTCACCACCAAATACAAAAAAGCACAGACATTTCTTTCACAGCACAGGTAGCTTGCACAAAACCGACCAAATAGAGATAGAATTAGTCACTAACCAAGAAACAACTTCATCAGATGACAGTCTTATAACATGTTATACAATAAATCTATGTTTTGTTCGAAAAATGTGCATATTTCAGGTATAAATCATAGTTTTACATTGCAGCTGCAATCACAAATAGCACCGAAGCAGCTAGAACAATTACAGCGACCAAATTGAAATACCTAAATACTCATCATAAAACATTTATGAAAAATACATGGTGTACAGCAAATGAAAGACAAACATCTTGTGAATCCAGCCAATATATCCGATTCTTTAAGTGTTTTACAGCGAAAACACAATATAGCATTATATTAGCTTACCACAATAGCCAAAAACACAACCCATTTATCAGCAGCAAAAGTTAGCGATCGCAAAAAAACAGCAAAAGATATATAATTTTTCACTAACCTGGACAAACTTCATCAGATGACAGTCCTATAACATCAGGTTATACAATACACTTATGTTTTGTTCAAAAATGTGCATATTTAGAGCTGAAATCCGTGGTTATACATTGTGAAAACGTAGCAACTATTTTCCAGAATCTCCGGATATATTTCTGACATTCACCTATTCTGACCAAATAACTAATCATAAACTTTACTAAAAAATACATGTTGTACAGCAAATTATAGATACACTAGTTCTTAATGCAATCGCCGTGTTAGAATTCTAAAAATACCTTTAGTACGACATGCAGCTTACGTTATAGCGAGACAGCGCCCAAAATAAGAGCGGAATATATGTCTAAACATTTTCGACAGAAATACGAAATAACATCATAAATGGGTCCTACTTTTGTTGAGCTTCCATCAGAATCTTGCACAAAGGGTCCTTTGTCCAGAACAATCATTGTTTGGTTTTAGAATGTCCTTTTTCCCTCTCGAATTAGCAACCAAAACTAGCAAAGTGGCGCGAAGCTGTCCATCGTCACCAAACGCAGAGAACGGAACACGCCAAAAACAAATCTGATAAAACTATATTGAAAAAACATACTTTACGATGATATTGTCACATTTATCAAATAAAATCAAAGCCGGAGATAGTAGCCGTCTATAACGAAAGCTTTTCAGAAGCCAATGCTGATGTCCTACCCGCGCCTTCCTGAACAAAGGAAATTGGGGTCATGTCATTCCAAGACCTCTCTTTTGACCTCAGATCAAGCTATACACTCCATTTCTTCTCTCACTGCCTATTGACATCTAGTGGAAGGCGTATGAAGTGCATGTATACTAATAGATTTCAAGCAGATTAATAGGGAGGCCCTGGAACAGAGCCTCGATTTCAGATTTTTCACTTTCTGACAGGAAGTTTGCTGCAAAATGAGTTCTGTTTTACTCACAGATATAATTCAAACGGTTTTAGAAACTTGAGAGTGTTTTCTATCCAATAGTAATAATAATATGCATATTGTACAAGCAAGAATTGAGTACGAGGCCGTTTGAAATGGGCACCTTTCATCCAAGCTACTCAATACTGCCCCTGCAGCCATAAGAAGTTTTTAAGCTGCAGGTGCCTTCTTTTAATCTGCTAAACAGTAACATCAGTATTCATGATGAATCCATAGGCTGTTTGAGGTAAAAACCAATTTCAAAATCCATAAACACTGGCCCTCAGCTACTTCAACTCTCATCTACAGTAATACACAGAAGCTGAGAGCTGCTAACTTTCTCCCTGAAGGCGGCTATTGAAAATATACTGAACAAAAAATAAAACATGTAAAGTGTTGGTCCCATGTTTCATGAGCTGTAATAAAAGTTTAGACATTTTCCATAAGCACAAAAAGGTTCTCAAATTGGGCACACATTTGTTTACATCCCTGTTTGTGAGCATTTCTCCTTTGCCATGATAATCCATCCACCTGAAAGGTGTGGCATATCAAGAAACTGATTAAACAGCATGACCATTACACAGGTGCACCTTGTACTGAAGACAATTAAAGGCCACTATAATGCACAATGCTACAGGTGTCTCAAGTTCAGGGAGCGTGCAATTGGCATGCTGACTGCAGGAATGTCAACCAAAGCTGTTTTTCATTTAATGTAAATCTTTCTACCATATACTGCCTCCAATGTCGTTTTAGAGAATTTGGCAGTACGTCCAATTGGCCTCACAACCGCAGACCACGTGTAACCCCACCAGCCCAGAACCTCCACATCTGGCTTCTTCACCTGCGGGATGGTCTGAGACGAGCCACCCGGACAGTTGATGAAACTGTGGGTTTGCACAACTGAAGAATTTCTGCACAAACTGTCAGAAACCATCTCAGGGAAGCTCATCTGCGTGCTCTTCGTCATTACCAGGGTCTTGGCCTGACTGCAGTTCGGCATCGTAACTGACTTCAGTGGGCAAATTCTCTCCTTCGATGGCCACTGGCACATTGGAGAAGTGTGCTCTTCACGGCTGAATCCCGGTTTCAACTCTACCGGCAGACAGTGTTTATGGCGTTATGTGGATAAGCGGTTTACTGATGTCAATGTTGTGAACAGAGTGCCCCATGGTGGCTGGCAGGTTATGGTATGGGCAGGCATAAGCTACGGACAACGAACACAATTGTATTTTATCGATGGCAATTTGAATGCACAGAGATACCGTGACAAGATCCTGAATTCCATTGTCGTGCCATTCATCCACCGCCATCACCTCATGTTTCAGCATGATAATTCATGGGCAAGGATCCGTACACAATTCCTGAGAGCTGAAAATGTCCCAGTTCTTCCATGGCCTGCATACTCAGACATGTCACCCATTGAATATGTTTGGGATGCTCTGGCTCGACGTGTACGACAGCGTGTTCCAGTTCCTGCCAATATCTAGCGACTTCGCACAGTCATTGAAGAGGAACAACATTCCACAGGCCACAATCAACAGCCTGATCAACTTTATGCTTAGGAGATGTGTCCTGCTGCATGAGGCAGAAGGTGGTCACACCAGATACTGACTGTTTTTTTGATCCATGCCCCTACACAGATGTATTCTGTATTCCCAGTCATGTAAAATCCATAGATTGGAGCCTAATGAATTCATTTCAATTGACTGATATCCTTATATGAACTGTAACTCAGTAAAATCTTTGAAATCGTTGCATGTTGCGTTTATTTCTGTTCAGTGCAGCTGTATGAGCTTGGCTGTACTCACACCATCAACAGGGTTCTCAACCCAGAGTGAGCAAAGCTTTCAACATCTGCAGATGGGAATAAAAAAAATGTCAGTGATGCACACAGATGCATGTCATGGTTTGTCACTGATGCTGATAATGTTCAAGTATCTAGTTGATTTGCTATTAGATAAACTTACTACTGTGTGACCACTGGGCAACTAACCACCCCAGTGGTTAGAGTGTTGGACTAGTAACCGAAAGGTTGCAAGATCGAATCCCTGAGCTGACAAGGTGACAATCTGTCGTTCTGCCCCTGAACAAGGCAGTTAACACAATGTTCCTAGGCAGTCATTGAAAATAAGAATTTGTTCTTAACTGACTTGCCTAGTTAAATAAAGGTACAATAAAAAATCTGGTACAGTTTCTCCCTTGACAACTGCAGGGCTGCCCCAGCCCGTATCACAAGGTGTCCCACAAGGCTCAGTATTAGTTCCATTACTGTTTAGTATACCCCTTGATCAGATCCTCCATCAATTTAGACTCAGATTTCACTGTTATCAAGATGACACACATCTACATCCACACAACCGAACTCTACTCTGCCACTCCCCTCTGTTGTTGACTGTCTCCGTGAAGTGAAATCTTAGATGAGCAATAACTTTTTTAAACAAAAAAAAAGGCAAACAAGATAATGCTCAAGACACTGTCAACTCAATGACAATCAACAGCTGCACCAGTCACTAAAACTCCGCAGTCAGGAACCTTGGTGTTACATTTGTTCTATACATCAGTTGGGGTCTCTATAAGCTTCAATATGAGGACCTAAACCTAGTTTGAAAGTGCCTCCTTGTAGCTGTATGGGCTAATATAGTCAAAATGTTTGCTTTAGGGTAAGTTGAACCAATGGCCATTGGATGAGTTGAGCCAATGGCAAGTTGAGCAAATGTAAGTGTTTTCTTCTCAGGCATAATGCAAGGCATTATCACTGGGATATGAGGTAACAGAGCCTATGTTAAGTGTTTAAAAAAAATAGTGTTTATTAGGTGTTAAGCCGGTGTTAAGATCCTTAAAATTATTAAGATACAAAAGCGATTTAATTGTTTTTGAGAAATAAAGATCAACATGGTTTTTAAAAAGCCAGTTGTAATATTTCATTCAGTACAGAAACTTGTAGGCAGCTCAACTTACCCTGGTGCGTGGCTCAACTTACCCCATACCTGAGGTAAGTTGTGCTAAGAGAACACTTTTTTTGAACGAGCTATGAATACATTCTAATTATTTCCAGGATATACAACATCTTAAAATATATAGGTAGATATCTTTGTTAGAAAACTAAACTGATCAACTCTCCCCTAATGTTAAAACTATGCCTAAATTGACATTCATCAGTCAACCATTCAAGAGAGAATGCAATGGCTGATGTGAATGAAACTGAACTGGATCAATGGCTGAAACTGAACTGGATCAATGGCTGAAACTGAACTGGATCAATGCAGCTCACAGGTTCAGTAAACTACTATCCTGGGGTCACTTTGAATTTAATCAATCTGAACTCCAGCTCAAGCACATGTGGCATCAGCACAGAACTTGGGATATCCTGATTACTGCACTCAACACAATTCTATATGACAACTTCATTATGTAAGCAGAGGGGATAATTCAAGGGCCACCTCAAGCCAATCAGTGACAGGGGGATATTGGATGTTATGAATGGTTTGTATGAGCTGTTAGGATGTTGGATGTTATGAATGGTTTGTATAATTTACTGTGTAATTATTTCTGCTCCTTTTCCTATTAGTGTCAGAGAGAGAGGCTGGCTGGTCCAGGTGCTTCATGTCTCGTCTGATGAACACTGCAGGTTTCACATTGAAAAACCTCCCCCTGGTTGCTCATTTTGAAAGTTTTAAACAATGGATTGAAAAAATGTGAAATAACCTGAGGAACTGTACATTTTCCCATGAAGCTCTCACTTGGAGAAAATGTTAAATCAAATACACAATTTTACAAAAATAGAGTGCATTCAGAAATTATTCAGACCCCTTGACATTTTGTTACGTTACAGCCTAATTCTAAAATTAATTTAATCTTTTTATCCCTTTTCTACGAACAATACCCAACAAGGACAAAGCGAAAACAGGGTTTTAGAAATGTTTTCAACTTTATTAAAAATAAGAAACAGATACGTTATTTACATAAGTATTAAAATGTAAGACCATTTGGTATGACTTGAAATTGAGCTCAGGTGCATACTGTTTCCATTGATCATCCTTGAGATGTTTCTACAACTTAATTGGAGTCCACCTGTGGTAAATTCAATTGATTGGACATGGTTTGGAAAGGCACACACCTGTCTATATAAAGGTCCCACAGTTAACAGTGCATGTCAGAGCAAAAACTAAGCTATGAGGTCGAAGAAATTGTCTATAGAGATCCGAGACAGGATTGTGTCGAGGCACAGATGTGGGGAAGGGTACCCAAAAATGTCTGCAGCATTGAAGGTCCCCAAGAACGTAGTGGCCTTCATCATTCCTAAATGGAAGAAGTTTGGAACCATAAAGACTCTTCCTAGAGCTGGCTGCCGAATGGTCACTTTGACAGAGCGAAGCATCTTTGCAGCACTCCACCAATCATGCCTTCATGGTAGAGTGGCCAGACAGAAGCCACTCTTAAATAAAGGGACAAGACAGCCCACTTGGAGTTTGCCAAAAGGAACCTAAACGGCTCAGATCATCAAAAACAAGATTCTCTGGTCTGATGAAATCAAGATTGAACTCTTTGGCCTGAATGCCAAGTGTCATGTCTGGAGGAAACTTGGCACCATCCTTATGGTGAAGCATGGTGGTGGCAGCATCATGCTGTGGGGATGTTTTTCAGTGGCAGGGACTGGGAGACTAGTCAGGATGGAGGGAAAGACAAACAAAACAGATTGATTCTTGATGAAAACCTGCTCCAGAGCACTCAGCGCATGTTCAGGTCATGGTAGACCTTACTCAATCCCCTCTCCTTTGGCCCCACTTCACAGTAGAAGCATCAGACAAGGTTCTAAAGACAGGTGACATCTAGTGGAAGCCGTAGGAAGTGCAAAATGAACCATATCCCACTGTGTATTCGATAGGCAATGAGTTGAAAAAAACTTACTGGTTTAATTTTTTCTCAGCTTTTTACCTGCCATATGAGTTCTGTTATACTCACAGACATCATTCAAACAGTTTTAGAAACTTCAGTGTTTTCTATCCAAATGAACTAATAATATGCATATATTAGCAACTGGGAGCAGGCAGTTTACTCTGGGCACCTCTGGGCACCTTTTCATCCAAGCTACTCAATACTGCCCCTGCAGCCATATTAACAAGACATTTGTGGAGTGGTTGAAAAACGAGTTTCAATGACTCCACCTAAGTGTATGTAAACTTCTGACTTCAACACTATGTATATATATGCCTGCTGTGCTAGTGGGAGGCAAGTGTGACCGGTCCTTCTGTTATCGACGGGGTGAGGGCAGGTGTTCGGCAAGCAGGAGCAAAGGACACTGTCTACTGGTGTCGCTCCCGCTAGCCAACAAGGAGGACCAGGAGTTGGAACCGGTTCAGGGAACCGGAACAAAAGTGATCTATGCTGTTCTGGAATAGAACCATTATTTTAATAACTACGGACATATTCAATCTCTCCCTATCCCAGTCTGATGTTCCCACTTGCTTCAATATGTCCACCATTGTTCCTGTACCCAAGAAAGCAAAGGTAACGGAACTAAATGACTATCGCCACGTAGCACTCACTTCTGTCATCATGAAGTGCTTTGAGAGACTAGTTAAGGATCATATCACCTCTACCTTACTTGACACCCTAGACCCACTTCAATTTGCTTAACGCCTCAACAGATCCACAGACGATGCAATCGCCATCGCACTGCACACTGCCCTATCCCATCGGGACTAGAGGAATACCTACGTCAGAATGCTGTTCATTGACTATAGCTTAGCCTTCAACACCATAGTACCCTCCAAGCTCATCATTAAGCTTGGGGCCCTGGGTCTGAACCAAGCCCTGTGCAACTGTGTCCTGGACTTCCTGACGGGTCACCCCCAGGTGGTGATGGTAGGAAACAACACCTCCACTTCGCTGATCCTCAACACAGGGGCCCCACATGGGTGCGTGCTCAGCCCCCTCCTGTACTCCCTCAATGTCAACAAAACGAAGGAGCTGATCGTCGACTTCAGGAAACAGCAGAGGGTTGCACGCCCCTATACACATCGACGGGACCGCAGTGGAGAAGGTGGAAAGCTTCAAGTTCCTTGGCATACACATCACTGACAATCTGAAATGGTACACCCACACAGACCCACAATGGCCTCCTTAGGAGGTTGAAGAAATTTGGCTTGGCCCCTAAGACCCTCAGAAACTTTTACAGATGCACAATTGAGAGCATCCTGTCGGTCTGTATCACCGCTTGGTATGGCAACTGCACTGCACGCTCTCCAAGGGGTGGTAAAGGTCTGCCCAACGCATCACCGGGGGCACACTGCCTGCCCTCCAGGACACCTACAGCATCTGATGTTACAGAAAGGCCAAAAAGATCATCAAGGACATCAACCACCCGAGCCACGGCCTGTTCACCCCTCTATCATCCAGAAGGCAAGGTCAGTACAGGTGCATCAAAGCTGGGACCGAGAGACTGAAAAACAGCTTCTATCTCAAGGCCATCAGACTGTTAAATAGCCATCACTAGCCGGCTACCACCCAGCTACTCAACCCTGCACCTTAGAGGCTGCTGCCTAATGTACATAGACATGGAACACTAGTCACTTTAATAATGTTTACATGCTGCTTTACTCATCTCATTATGTATATACTTTATTCTATTCTACTGTATTTAGTCAATGCCACTCTGCCATTGCTCGTCCTAATATTTATATATTTCTTAATTCCATTCTTTTACTTTTAGATTTGTGTATTGTTGGGAATTGTTAAGATACTACTGCCCTGTTGGAGCTAGAAACACAAGCATTTTGCTACACCCGCAATAACAACTGCTAAATATGTGACCAATAAAATTTGATTTATCAGCAGGAACATGGAGCACTCCATGCCAGTAAGTCATGATATTTTTTTCCCTATAGATTGCACTAAACTATTTCAAAAGCTAATACTGCACTCATATAAGAAGTGGAGAGGCCCTATGCATCATACAATAGTCTACTCCTGGAGTAACTCCCTGTCAGTGTCACACCCTGATGTTTCACCTGTCTTTGTGATTGTCTCCACCCCCTCTAGGTGTCGCCCATCTTCCCTGTGTATTTATACCGGTGTTCTCGGTTTGTCTGTTGCCAGTTTGTCAAGTCAACCAGCATTTTTTTGCATCAGCTCCTGCTTTTCCCCAGTCTCCCTTTTCTCATCCTCCTGGTTTTGACCCTTGCCTGTCATGACCCTGAGCCCGCTCGCCGGACCACTCTGCCGCCCCCTGAGCCTGCCTGCCGTCTTTTACCTTTGCCCCCGTTGAAGTAACAATGTTTATTACAGCAACACGGTCTGCATCTGGGTCTTACCTTTATCCTGATCGTCAGAGACTGTGATTAGAGGGTTAGGGAGGAGGCCCTGGGCCAGTGGTAGGTCAGGGGTGAGGGCTCTTTCTTTCAAGCACACTCACTACCTCTATCAGTCTCTCTCAAGGACCTCCAGAGCCTTCTGACCGACTACCTGCGATCTCTCCAGAGCACAGAGATGTAAGCTCCACTCATAATAGTATACTTGATGCACTATGTAAACCTCCTTCACTATGGCAGTCTTCTTGTGTGATGCTAGCATATTATCCAGGGCCAATGGTCAGATTGGATTTACTGTACTCACTCCAACTCATGCTCTCAACCCTGTAAAAATCAACCAGACTTTTATCAAAACTAACCTGTGTCCATCCCCCTTTCCTCTAGATGAGTATGCTGGGCTATGGAACTCTAGAGCAGCACGTACAAAAACGTGCCACCCTGTTGTCAGCTATCCAAAGACTTTCAATGGCCACATTTTGTGGATGACCAAATGCAATACAGTTTTGTATAAACAATTAATTTTTTTATTGTAAGATTACAAAACTACTTTTTCATAGCATGTTGGTCTTCAATTTGTACTAACTCCTGTGATAAGTTAAACATCAAGACAAATACACGTAGAGCTTGAGATTTAAAGTGAATACATTTTTAATAATCTCTCTCATACAGGTGTCTCAACTAAAATATATATCTCAAACAAGATTAAAGAATGGGACAAAGTAAATATAAATCAGTGCTGGCGTCCGTAGCAGTTTATATGAGTTTGAGTGGGTTCCGTACTATACATGTTGACAGAATGGCTGCGAGACTGTTGCTGTACTCCCAGGTAAAGCCCTTGCTTCCAGAACCACTGAAGACCCCAATATTCAGTCAGGAAGCTTGAAGATGTGTTACCATCCAAGCCCATTTCACAGCATGCAGTGGCCTGATAAGGAGATGACAATAAATGCATTATGTACCTTTCATCACCAAAGCCATGTTCACTGTACATGAGGCTGAACAATTCAACCCTTTTGATAGTGTCATTGATATGGAAATTAACATACAAAGATTAAGTTCATGAGCTTTGACTGTAGTACTGTACCTCTGGGGTTCTGTGGTGAAAGACTGTTGTGCAAGGTATTGGGCAACAGCTTTCTTCCCGGGCCTGTATTCACAAAGCGTCTTCAGAGTAGGAACAGTGATCTAGGACCAGCTCCCCTTACATTAAAGGCAAAACTGATCCTAAAATCAGTACTCCTACTCTGAGATGCTTTGTGAATACAGGCCCCGATCAGTCTGCATGCTGCTTTCTAGTGATCCAACTCCCTCTTCATCTGAAATGCAACACCACCAAAAACACAAATAAGTCAATAACTTAGATAACTAATGAAACACTAATGTAAATGTGCACAAGCCTACTCAGCCAAATTATACCAAAACCACAGCCTATTTGCAGTGAACTTGTGCATATTTTCAGTCACCAGTGCATCAAAAAACAGGCAGGGGAACGAAGAAGTTTGACCAAAGTCTTCACAACAGTATACTTAACAAAAATATAAACACATGTAAAGTGTTGGTCCCATGTTTCATGAGCTGAAATAAAAGATCCCAGAAATATTCCATACACACGAAAAGCTTATTTCTCTAAAGTTTTGTGCACGATTTTACATCCACGTTAGTGAGAATTTTGCCTTTGCCAAGATAATCCATCCACCTGACAGGTGTGGCATATCAAGAAGCTGATCGTCTGAAATCAGCCACCCGGACAGCTGATGAAACTGGGTTTGCACAAAAAAAAATCTGTACGAACTGTCAGAAACCGTCTCAGGAAATCTCAGGAAAGCTCAGCAGCGTGCTCATCATCTTCACTAGGGTCTTGACCGGACTGCATTTTGGCATCGTTACCGATTTAAGTAGGAAAATGCTCACCTTCGATGGCCACTGGCACGCTGGAGAGGTGTGCTCTTCATGGATGAATTCCGGATTTAACTGTACCGGGCAGATAGTGTGTATGGCTCGTGGCATTTTAAGATACCGTGACGAGATCCTGAGGCCCACTGCCGTGCCATTAATTCGCTCCCATCACATGTTTCAGCATGACAATGCATGGCCCCATGTCGCAAGGATTTGTACACAATTCCTGGAAGCTCAAAATGTCACAGTTCTTCCATGGCCTGCATACTCACCAGATATGTCACCCATTGAGCATGTTTGGAATGCTCTGGATCGACATGTACGACAGCGTGTTCCTGTTCCCGCCAATATCCAGCAACTTCGTACAGCCATTAAAGAGGAGTGGGACCACATTCCACAATCAACAGCCTGATCAACTCTATGCGAAGGAGATGTGTCGCGCAGCATGAGGCAAATGGTGGTCACACAAGATACTGACTGGTTTTCTAATCCAACCCCCTAGATTTTTAAAAAGGTATCTGTGATAACAGATGCATGTCTGTATTCCCAGTCATGTGACATCCATAGATTAGGGCCTAATGAATTCATTTCAATTGACTGATTTTCTTATTAACTGTAACTCAGTAAAATCTTTGAAAATTGTGCATGTTGTGTTTATATTTTTGTTCAGTGTAGGTATTATAGCTAGCAAATATTATAATTTTCTTGCAACATTAGCCAACTTTCTCCCAGCAATTTCAATCTAGCTAGCGGCATTTTTTTAATCAACTTTATCAATCAGATGGATAGTTTAGCAAATATAGCTATTAGTTTTCCCATCGCATTTAAAGCTGCTTGATACAGCTTGCCAGTGAAGTAGGATGAATAAGTCAGAAGCCAGCTAGCAATTTCAATTTCAGGCCTTTTACCAACAAAAATCATGTACAAGTCTAAAATAGACAATTACCTTCAAGCAGATCATGTTCGTTTTATATTATGACTTCAGGCCGAGGAGTAATAGCCACTTGTTTGTAGAACTAGCATCTTCACCAGATGTTGTCCACATTCAGCTCGTTTTCACTTAATGAGCTTCACAGGCAAAAACACATGCTGCGGCATGCACTTGAGGGGGCGTTACTTACCTTCTCAGTTCTTTCTTTAGCAGCCAGGGCAATTTTTTTATTGCCATCTACAATTGGTGTATAATCTATTTATATTGGCAAATTTAACTTGCAACATGGCCTTAATAAGGCAACAAAGTCAGATTGCAACGCTAACATGCTTGGTCAACGGCATACATAAAGGCCATAATTCTTTGAGGCAATATTGCCGAGCAACAGCGCTCGCCAGCTTTGAGTCCTACAACCCGGAAATGAGTTACCTCTGGTTCGTTCAGCCATCCCTATGAGCAAAATGAATTGCGAAAGAATAGTGGAGGTGACGTTTTGATAACCATTTAAAGCGCTCTCGGACAAGGTGACTTTTATCAATATATTCGGCTGTATTTACTCTGATTCGAAAATGCTAATTAGCATAAAAGTCAACATCATGCAAAACCACAAATCTCTGAAAGCTCCTGCACGCCATCTCTAGCGGACACCTTTGCTAACAATTATTGTGTCAAATGTTTTATTTAACTAGGCAAGTAAGTTATTAAGAACACATTCTTATTTACAATGGCGGCCTACCCCGGACGACGCTGGGCCAATTGTGCGCCGCCCTATGGGACTCCCAATCACGGACAGTTGTGATACAGCCTGGAATCAAACCAGGGTCTGTAGTGACACCTCTAAGCACTGAGATGCAGCGCCTTAGACCGCTGCGTCACTCGGGAGCCAACTGTAACTCTGTAAAATCGTTGCATTTATAAGAGGTTCTTTAGCATTTCAAAGCTTTGAGAAAAATGGGAGCCACTAGGGCTTTTTAAGACAATCCCACATACTTCATGAGTCAGATGAACGCCATTACAAAAATCCAAGGACACAACAATTCCCTTCTCACTAGCACAAAGGCGGCCTGTGGTTTTGATCTATGCCACAGAACAATCATTTGCAACTTCAAGTGATTTTAATTTACACTGTCTGCCTTATAGAAATATATGTTGACGGACTGATAAATGTGTGGCTGTCTTACTCAAGTCATCACTATGGCCATCTGTTATTGGGTCCTCAATGTATTACCAGCGACAATCCCTGGACAAAGTTTGCCATTGCAGTGTGCAAAAAAAATAAAAAATAATTCCAAACAGTAAAATTGTACTTTATTTCCGAGTTGGACCAGCAAATAATTGTGCAAGGGGGTACAGTGAACAGCTGTCTCAACTACATGGTTCAAGACACCTTAGGCCAGACTTTCAACTGAAAGGACCTTGCTGACAAGAAATACTAGTACTCATCTTACTGATGCCGTTGGGGCGGGGGGGGGGTTATTGCTTGGAACAAAAATTGGAATCTTAAAAGGCTGTGACTCGGGATTTCATTAAAAGGCTCGTCCACTATTTTCCCCACACACATACTGGCATCCTAAAGATTGTCATAAAAAAATAACTAAGCAAACTAGATTTTTAAAAAGTGTTTCTCTTGCTTAATGATCATGATCTACTGAACCACATCCAAATACATTAGGGGATTTTTGCACTGAGTGGGACTTGAGTGGGAGATTGAGCCCTCTTTAACAGACTAGTCAGTCTCACCCCTGCCCCATCACGTTCCCTCCACGGCTTACCTGGCTCTGCACAGGAAGGCACATTCATCCACAAACCCCTCCCCCACGTGTAGGTATTTAACACAAATCCCTCTGGTGCAGACCAACAAGGTCAACCTTCCCCTGCCTGAGGATACATCAACTCTCCAGCTTGTCTTTGACCAGCAGGACTGTGTGCTGCCCGCCGCTGGCCACCATCAGTACTATGCGGTTCTCCAGCTGCTTGCCCGTCATCTCTACAGGGCTCCATTCGTCATTCTCCTCACCTGTGCCAAGCTGGAGGTTAGTGCCCATACCCCAGGCATACACAGACCCTGCAATAAATACACACATCAGTGGACCATATAGACACAATGGCCTTGGAGTCATTCCTATCACAATTACACACAATAATGTAGACATGCACAACATCAGCAGATGACTATTTTTTATAAACCAGAAATACACTAGCTATGACCTCACCTTGTTTGGTGACAGCGTAGCTGACCGATGCCCCACATGCCACCACCTGGGCTACATCCAGTCCTTCCACAGGCGTGGGTTCGCTCTTCTCCTCTGCCCCCTGGCCCAGACCCAGACGCCCATACTCTGCCCGGCCCAGGCTGTACACCTTCCCTATAAGAGGACAGAGAAAGGAGACATCTCTGTATCCTGTATCTTCCCAATTTGTGCTGCACTATGCAGTTGACAGATTCTTGAACAGTCCAAGTTGACATAGTTGATCTGATCAAGAGCGTTTAAAATAAAATATGGGCCCCGAAGCACTTACCGGCAGAGTCGAGGCAAACTGTGTGGTGCTGTCCCCCTGAGAAGCCAATCCAGTTAATGGTGGAGTTTTTGAAGGTGGTAAGTTTTATTGGAACGAAGCATGTGTTGATGAGTTTGGTCCCTGAAAACATTAGTACAGAGGTCTATGGTCAATGGGTACTGTGTGACTCTCCAACACACCCAACTGCAATTCTAGAGCAGATCAGAGACTCAGTGTGCATAAATAACCAGGTTCCCAGCCAACCTTTCTATGCAAGTAAAGTACATGTCAGATAAAAAAAAATGTTGATGGAAATGCCTTTATGCGCATATATTGACAAACACCATAAAGTAAAAATGTTCATATTTCTTTATGCAGATTACAAAAATTTCTTTTTTTTCTTCTTTCCTTTAAATTTTACCCCCTACTCTCCCCAATTTTCATGGTATCCAATTGCTAGTAATTACTGTCTCATCGCTACAACTCCCGTACGGGCTCGGGAGAGACGAAGGTCGAATGCCATGCGTCCTCCGAAACACAACCCAACCAAGCCGCACTGCTTCTTAACACAGCGCGCCTCCAACCAATGTGTCGGAGGAAACACCGTGCACCTGGCTCCCTTGGTTAGCGCACTGCGCCCGGCCCTCTACCGGAGTCGCTGGTGCGCGATGAGACAAGGATATCCTTACCGGCCAAACCCCCCCTAACCCGGACGACGCTAGGCCAATTGTGCGTCGCCCCACGGACCTCCCGGTCGCGGCCAGCTGCGACAGAGCCTGGGCGTGAACCCAGAGTCTCTGGTGGCGCAGCTAGCGCTGTGATGCGATGCAGTGCCCTAGACCACTGCGCCACCCGGGAGGCCCCGTTTCTCAATTTTCACATGAAAATCTGTTGCCAATTGGATGGAAACCTAGCTATAGTTGATGAATTAAGCTCAAATTGGAGGATAAACCAAGTTCTACAGTATTTCTAAAGGTTGTCGAATACATTTTTATCTTATGCTCACCAAGCTGATGGTAGTTTGACAGTCCAAATCCATAGACGTGGCCTTCTTTTGACACAGCAATGGTCATATAAGCCCCACAGAAGGCATCTGTGAAGTGAACTTTGCCCCTAGACTGGACCTTCACAATCTGAGGTATCAGCAAACGCACTATAATCATACAGAAACACATGTCCTGACTGTCACCCATAGCAGTCAAAACAGAGAATAGGGGTACAGATATCCATTCATCATATGAGTGCTCACACCCAAACTACAGCTGAATGAATACAGTGTCAGAGGTAAATGGTTTCAGTTGGTACATACACAGCCCTTTCCTGCCCCCTCGGTTGGCAAAGAGCTCTGGCACCCTTCCCAGCTGCCCCTGCTCTCCGCAGCCTGATGTGTAGAGGTCACCGCTTGCGGTCAGCATCACCAAGTGGTCATTACCTGGGGGTCAGAGGTCATGAATATGGTCTTATAACCAGGGCAGCATTGAGCAAGAAACGATATGGTAGAAAGCTCAGATGTAGGACAAACATGCCTCTGACCCGCAGAAGGAATCACGTCAGTTCTAATCATTATATTTTTATTGAACGTGGTCCAGACCTCTGGGCAAGCAGAACTTAAGCAGAGAAACCATAAAGGTTAGGGACAGAGCCCCCATTTCTCACCTGATGCTATTTTCATCACAGGCCCTTTCATGGGGACCTTGACAGGCACAGTAACCTTCTTCATAGGCTCTAGTAGACCAATGACTCCGCTGTTATCCTAATGCAAATGGGACAATGTGTGAAATGTGAGAATAGCAGGTTCTCTGAATTTGGTATATGATAGAGATGGCATATGCTGCTGCTACTGTTTATTATCTGTTACTTTATTCCTAGTTATACAGTGCATGTACATATCTACCTCGCACCCCTGCACATCGACTCAGTATAGGTACCCTGTGTATATATATATCATTACTCATTGTGTATTTATTACACAATAATATTTATTGTATTAATTTCTATTATTTTTACATTTTCTTTCTCTGCATTGTTGAGAAAAGCCCATAAGTAAACATTTAACTGTTAGTCCACACCTGTTTACGAAGCATGTCACAAATAAAATTGTATTCCATTTGATTAGTTAAAGGCAGATGCAATGCAAGTCAATGGAAAGTCAATTTAAGATTATTTGAGTAACAGAATGGTGCATAAACAGTTTCCAGGGTGTTTGACAGCGGTTAAACCCTGTCCCCTACTCACCCTGAAAGAGCCCCAGATGTATACTGCACCGTCGTCTGTGAGTGCAGCTGTGTGACTGTCCCCAGCGGACACCTGAACCACCCTCTCGTCCAGGGACACCTTTCCTGGCACCATCTCAGAGCCCTCCTCTGTAGTCTCTCGACCCAGAGCACCCTCGTCATTGCAGCCAAACGTGTAGATCTACACCAGTGACAAGCATCTTGTTACTAAGCAAAGTCATATATGCTTAAGATACGGTTTCTCAGTCCCGGGTTAATCTTAGTCCAGGGTGTATATTCACAAAGTGTCTCCCAAGTAGGAGTGCTGATCTAGGATCAGTTTTGCCTTTTAAATAAGATCAGCACACTTACTATGAGCCAGTGTTCATTTTCACAGCTATTTTAGATTTAGCCATCAGGCGGTTTAGTAATTTCCTCTTTCGTAGTTTGTCACATTTCCCTCTACATTTTCACCCCATAAACAAATGTATATTTACCCCCAATAGTGTTCACATTAAGATAGGCCTATTTGGACAAGGCTACAATTCCCACATAGCTGGCAACATTGCTTGTAGCAGATTGTAACAAAAGTCAGCCATTATTTATCATATAGGCTACAAAGCCTTGGCTACTAGTAAAAGAATTTGGGCCCATACAGCTCAGATCTTCTCCCCATCATAACCTCGTGATGTGGGTAAACAGTGATTCCCCCCCTTTTTTATTTATTATTATTTTTAAATGGGAGAACCTGAGCTTTCCAACAATTCCAAAATTATTAATTTACTCCTAATATTTCAACAAATAGCCTTAATATTTCCAATCAGATAAAAGCAAAAGCACTCGCATTTCCCTCACGCGAGAGCATCAGCAGATGAATAAACAGCGCATATGGTAATAGAGCTTCTGATGTGATCAAAGCAAAAATAGCCTATATGTAAGAGAGAGTAAACATTATTGGTTCTAGTTGAGGTTAGTTACAATTGAAGTGTCCTGGCTGCACATCAGTTCAAAAAAGAAGTGACTGGAGTGACCTAGTAGCTGTGTGTGTGTGGTAGAGCCAGACAGATCAGCTTAATCAACCACTGCAACTGAAAGACCACTGAGAGGATCGCATTATATTCCACAAAGGCATGTATGCTTATGATGGGACACAAACGGCTCAAAAGGAGCTTCATGTGAAATGATGTCAATTAGTATCACATGGAACTCTCGTCTCTTTACATTTGTCAACTAAAATGAAAAAACATTTAATCGTTATCGTTTTCTTCAGGGCATTTCAACTCATTATCGTCATTTGTTTGCGTCAGGAAAAAGTAAGAGACAAGTATTTTTCATAATTGTTGATGAAATAAAAGCTCTGAGCCAATACATGAATACAGGGCCTGAACTAAAAAGCATTTCCAATAGATATTCTCAATTGAGCATTTTTTTTCTCCCGCCTTATTTTAACCAGGTAGGCCAGTTGAGAACAAGTTCTCATTTACAACTGCGACCTGGCCAAGATAAAGCAAAGCAGTGCGACAAAAACAGAATTAAACATGGGAACAAACATACAGTCAATAACATCTGTATACAGTGTGTGCAAATGAAGTAAGGAGGTAAGGCAATAAATAGGCCAATAGTGGCAAAGTAATTACAGTTTAGCAATTGACACGAGTGATATGTGCAAATGAGGATGTGCAAGTAGAAATACTGGTGTGCAAAAGAGCAGAAAAACAAAAACAAATATGGGATGAGATGGGTAGTTGGTTGGATGGGTTATTTACAGAAGGGCTGTGTACAGCTGCAGCGATCGGTAACCCGCTCTGACAGCTGATGCTTAAAGTTAGTGAGGGAGATATAAGTCTCCAACTTCAGTGATTTAAAAAAAAAGACCAGTAGCATGGTTAATCTGGATTTATGAAATTGGATGCTGCATCTTGAGACAGTTGAAGTTGGATCTGCTGCCTTCACTCACATTTCCAGTGTCACTGAGACAGACTGTGTGCATGCCCCCCGCCGCCACCTGCACCACACCCTCAGGCAGGGTCACCAGGGCCGGCCTCTTCCTCTCCATGATGTCCTCTCCCAGACCCAGCTGTCCTACGTCCCCTTGGCCCAGCACTAGAACCAGACCCTTATCCTGCCCATGGCTGCTGTGGGAAACTGACACCAACAATATTATTTAATCCAAACTGTAGTATCTTTATGGAAATTGCGCAAATAACAAGCAGTGTTTTGATGATTCCATTTCAAAGGACTCATACTAGGGGAGTGTTCAAGTAGGCAGCTTGACAACGAGATTGAACATTAACAATAGACTTCATATTGGCTTAATGGACTCAAGTCAGTGGCTTACCTTTAACTTTCTTAGGATCCTTTACTTCCTCTGGTTTACGTTCCTTCGGTCTCTTCAGAGCCTTCTTTGCAGGCATGGCTACAACAGACCCTGCACAAAACACAACTCGTGTGAGAAGATTTGAGGGGGAAACAAGCCTGTAGGAACAGAAAATGAAGACTGCATTTAATATAGCAAATAATTGTTTTAGGAAGGTTATTAGAGGAAGCACAATTCTAGATAACAGTACCAATAATATTGCTGCAGTAGGATATCAGCTACAAAGTCAAATGTGACCTATGGAAGAGGGCTGTGTGATTTTGGACTTGGAACAGATGTCAGGAATTGGCTATTATTCAGTCAACGGCTAGCCTAACCAATGCGGACAGCTGTTGCACAAGATGTACGTGCAGCGAGACTTGGACTAGAGTGGTATGCAACGTTACGACCGACAGGCGCAAACAATATAGCTACTTGTTCCTGGCTACAAACAACCATCCTGTTAACTTTAGCCATGTGGTTGATACACTTCCCAGGGACATGGTGATGGCTATAGCTAGTACTGCCATCAATTGTCGGTACATTTGTTAGACTGGTGTATATTGTTATAGTAAATACAGAACTTAGTCACCTTGGTCAGCTAGCTTGTTAGCTAGAACTAAGCTAATGTTAGCATACAAGCGGCTGTGGTTGCAATGACAACGTTAGCCAGCTAACGTTAGCTAGTTAAGTTAACAGTTGGCAATTGAGTTTGTTTAAACCAGAAAGTGTGCTAACGTGTTCGCTATTTTACCAACACAAAGCTGACGCTAACTAGCTACACTTTAAACGGGAAGGTTAGGCTAGCTAACATTGCCAAAATGAGTTGGCTAACGTTATCTGAAAGTTAGCTTGCTAGCTGATTCATTGGTACATGGATGAAAATATACCGCTAAACGAATCCAAATAACTAAACAGCTCGTGGTTATATTAAGATAACTCGTATATTCCGTTTTCACCAAGGGAAAAATATTAAATACCGACATAACTTACTTGCCTGTACCGTGGATCACTTTGGTAGCTGACAGAGATGTAGCCACACTGGTTCAGTGTGCGTGTTACGGTAGGCTATCCCAGTCGGCAACTGTTCTACACAGACCACGCGCCCTCAATTTTTAAAGAGACAGTGGCCGTGTTAGAAATCTGTCTTGCCAATTACTGCACACCGTATGTACTATTTAGAACGTACTGTTTAGTAAAAACGAAAACAGTCTTAACGTATGCATCAAATTCTATAGGTAGACTTGACAGAAATAGTAGCAAAAGGTAAATATTGAACTTGCACACATATCAACTAAAACAGTTTGACTTGCAGAATCGATTATGCTGCAATGGCTGTCAGTCTGATCAAGGCGTTAAAGCTGCACTATACAGAAATCGCAGCCGCCATTACCTGGTTGCTAAAATTCAAATAGTTATAATACGTGTATGTGACAAAACAAGCACTTAAGTTTAGTTTTTGCATCTTTTACTTTGAGTTTTGTACATTTTACATTTACATTTTTACATTTAAGTCATTTAGCAGACGCTCTTATCCAGAGCGACTTACAAATTGGCGCATTCACCTTATGATATCCAGTGGAACAACCACTTTACAATAGTGCATCTAACTCTTTTAAGGGGGAGGGGGGGGTTAGAAGGATTACTTTATCCTATCCTAGGTATTCCTTAAAGAGGTGGGGTTTCAGGTGTCTCCGGAAGGTGGTGATTGACTCCGCTGACCTGGAGTCGTGAGGGAGTTTGTTCCACCATTGGGGTGCCAGAGCAGCGAACAGTTTTGACTGGGCTGAGCGGGAACTGTACTTCCTCAGAGGTAGGGAGGCGAGCAGGCCAGAGGTGGATGAACGCAGTGCCCTTGTTTGGGTGTAGGGCCTGATCAGAGCCTGAAGGTACGGAGGTGCCGTTCCCCTCATCAGCTTCAAACAGCTGAAAATACAATATTCTTTTGTTCTTTTGTTCTTTTGTTATGGAAAATATTTCACAGAGGTTTAGCTGGTACAATGGTACAATGATTCTCTATACTAAACTTAACGAGAAGCATAGAAATAGCGCACATAAAACAGATTTACCGCTTCTTAGACTTGCTTTGAATGAGAATGACAGATCTATAACTCATATTTCTATGTGAATTTGGACCGTTTGCCCCAAAAGTTACAGATTGCAGCTCCTTTTCTTTCCTAGACTAATTTCCTTCTTTCTTAGCGTGCTTTCATTTCCTCTTTTCCTAACTTCCTTTCCTTCTTCCATTCCTTTCCTCTCTACTGTGCGTTGTTGATACCTGCCACAAAATAAAGGAAACACTTGAGTAAATGAGGGATACAAAGTATATTGAAAGCAGGTGCTTCTCTAAAGGTAGCTAGGAAAGGAAAGGAAGCTAGGAAAGGAGAAATAAAGAGAGTTAGGAAAGGGAGCGAGAAAAGGAATCTAGGAAAGAAAAGGAAGCTAGCAAAGGTAGATAGGGATGGATGTGAGGAAAGGGATGTAGGGAAAGAAAGGAAGCAAGGAAAGGAGGAAAGGAAGCTAGGACAGGAAAGAAAGGAGGAAAATAAAGGGAGTTAGGAAAGGGAGCGAGGAATGGAGAAAAGAAATTTAAGAAAGAAAATTAGGAAAGGAAAGGAAGAAGGAAAGGAAGCTAGGAAAAGAGGAAAGGAGCTAGGAAAGGTAAGGAGATGAGAATAGGGAAGGGGGTGAGAATATTTAGGTTGGGAAGGAAAGGAAGCTAGGGAAGGAAAGGAAGCTAGGAAAGGAAAGAAAGCTAGGAAATGAGAAAAAGAAAGGGATATAGAAAAGGAGAGAGGAAAGGAATCTAAGAAAGAAAATGAGGAGTACACATGAATGTGGTAGGGATTAAGGATCTAAACCTAGGCCAGCTAGTGACTAAGCCTACACGGCCTAACCATAAAGATCCTTCAAAGTCAACTCTGATTGATTCTATTTTAACGAATACCTCTGAGAAATATGTTTCTACTGGTGTCTTCGCCCCAAGATATTAGTGACCATTGCCAAGTTGTGTGTGTTAATACAAAAATCTAAGCCTTGTGTCATCACAGACTAATTTTAAAAACTTCCGTGAACAGGCTTTTTTACATAATCTTTATTTTAGTGACCTTGATTGTAATTTCAGCTGTCCCTGAACCAGATTTAGCTTTGAGCCTCGTCAATACTATTGTTGAAAATCATAATCCCTTAAAAAAAATTAAGGGTTAAAGGTAGATCGAAAGAACACAGGCTTAGGCCCAGACTGGCAAGCTTTTAAGCAACTGAGGCATAGCCGCGGGAAGTAGGGGTGCTGACTGTGCTGCAGCACCCCCTAAAAAACAATATACTGTACTAGCTATATTGATAAATGCTATATTTTATGCAAGAAAAAGTATGTGAACCCTTTAGAAATACATGGATTTCTGCATAAATTGGTCATAAAATTTGATGTGAGCTTCATCTAGGTCACAACAATAGACAAACAGTCTGCTTAAACTAATGACACAAACAATTATACTTTTTCATGTCTTTATTGAACACACCGTGAAAACATTCACAGTGCAGGGTGGGAAAAGTATGTGAACCGTTGGATTTAATAACTGGTTGACCCTCCTTTGGCAGCAATAACCTCAACCAAACATTTTCTGTAGTTGCAGATCAGACCTGCACAACAGTCAGGAGGTATTTTAAAGAGAACCATTCCTCTTTACAAAACTGTTTCAGTTCAGCAATATTCTTGGGATGTCTTGTGTGAACTACTCTCTTGAGGTCATGCCACAGCATCTCAATCGGGTTGAGGTCAGGACTCTGACTGGCCCACTCCAGAAGGCATATTTTCTTTTGTTGAAGCCATTCTGTTGTTGATTTACTTCTGTGTTTTGGATCGTTGTCCTGTTGCATCACCCGACTTCTGTTGAGCTTCAATTGGTGGACAGATAGCCTAACATTCTTCTGCAAAATGTCTTGATAAACTTGGGAATTCATTTTTCCGTCAATGATAGCAAGCTGTCCAGGCCCAGAGGAAGCAAAGCAGCCCCAAACCATGATGCTCCATCCACCATACTTTACAGTTGGGATGATGTTTTGATGTTGGTGTGCTATGCTTTTTTTTCTCCACACATAGTGTTCCTTCCAAACAACTCAACTGTAGTTTCACTGTCCACAGAATAATTAGCCAGTAGCGCTGTGGAACATCCAGTTCCACTTTTGCAAACTTCAGACGTGCAGCAATGTTTTTTTGTTGACAGAAGTGGCTTCTTCCGTGGTGCCCCACCATGAACACCATTCTTGTTTAGTGTTTTGCGTATCGTAGACTCGTCAACAGAGATGTTAGCATGTTCCAGAGATTTCTGGAGCTGACACTCTAGGATTCTTCTTAACCTCATTGAGCATTCTGCGCTGTGCTCTTGCAGTCATCTTTGCAGGACGGCCACTCCTAAGGAGAGTAGCAACAGTGCTGAACTTTCTCCATTTATAGACAATTTGTCTTACTGTGGACTGATGAACATCAAGGCTTTAAGATGTACTTTTGTAACCCTTTCTATATTTATGCAAGTAAACTTCTGAGATCTCTTTTGTTTGAGGCATGGTTCACATCAGGCAATGCTTCTTGTCAATAGCAAACTCAAATTTTGTGAGTGTTTTTTATAGGGCAAGGCAGCTCTAACCAACATCTCCAATCTCGTCTCATTGATTGGACTCCAGGTTAGCTGACTCCTATCTCCAATTAGCTTTTGGAGATGTCATTAGCCTAGGGGTTCACATACTTTTCCCAACCTACACTGTGAATGTTTAAATGATGTATTCAATATAGACAATAAAAATACAATAATTTGTGTGTTATTAGTTTAAGCACACTATGTTTGTCTATTGTTGACCAATTTATGCAGAAATTCAGGTAATTCAAAAGTGTTCACGTACTTTTTCTTGCCACTGTATATTATTCTTTTTTTCCCTTCTTTTTTTTAACGAAAGTAGTGCATTGGGCCTTTCTAGTATTAGCGTACCAATATAGACTTCTGTAAGGTGGGCAACAACGCTGGCCGCCCAAAAATTCAGCATCTCAGCTTTGGCAAAAAAGGTAGTTGTATATTTTTTTTTATTTCACCTTTATTTAACCAGTAGGCCAGTTGAGAACAAGTTCTCATTTACAACTGCGACCTGGCCAAGATAAAGCAAAGCAGTGCAACAAAAACAACAACACAGAGTTACACATAAACAAATGTACAGTCAATAACACAAAAGAAAAGAAAAATAGAAACATCTATGTATAGTGTGTACAAATGTAGAAGAGTAGGGAGGTAGGAAATAAATATGACCTAAAGGCGAAAATAATTAAAATGTTGCATTAACACTGGAGTGATAGATGTGCAGATGATGATGTGCAAGTAGAGATACTCGGGTGCAAGAGGGTAAGTAATAATATGGGGATGAGGTAGTCGGGTATGCTATTTACAGATTGGCTGTGTACAGGTATAGTGACCGGTAAGCTGCTCAGACAGCTGATGCTTAAAGTTAGTGAGGGAGATATAAGACTCCAGCTTCAAAGATTTTTGCAATTCGTTCCAGTCATTGGCAGCAGAGAACTGGAAGGAAAGGCGGCCAAAGGAAGTGTTGGCTTTGGGGATGACTAGTGCAATATACCTGCTGGAGCGGGTGCTATGGGTGGGTGTTGCTATGGTGACCAGTGAACTGAGATAAGGCGGGGCTTTACCTAGCAAAGACTTATAGATGACCTGGAGCCAGTGGGTTTGGCGACAGATAAGTAGTGATGCTGGCCAGTCAACGAAAGCATACAGGTCGCAGTGGTGGGTAGTATATGGGGCTTTGGTGATAAACGCATGGCACTGTGATAGATTACTAATTAAGAACAGTATCTTGCAGGATTCAATAGTTGGAATTGTAAGAGGTGTTGCCCTGTCCCTTTCTCTGCAATTTCCATTCTAATGGAATCCAGAAAGAACAAAACCCTGTCCTCAAACATTTACATCAAAAGGTGCAAAGTTATGGGCAAAGACACAAAACATCCACATGAAATAAAAAAAAATGTCTTGGTCAAATAACATGGAAAACAAACACTTTTTGTAGAGTTTTCATTTACCATTCTTACAAACCACTTAATGTAAATGTACATTACTGTATTGTACATAGGCTGGTCATCTAGGTCTGTACCTGTACACTTTCCAACACCACGAAGAAAAACAATGCACAATACAGTACTTGAGTACAGTCATGGCCAAAAGTTGAGAATGACACAAATATTAATTTTCACAAAGTCTGCTGCCTCAGTTTGTATGATGGCAATTTGCATATACTCCAGAATGTTATAAAGAGTGATCAGGTGAATTGCAATTAATTGCAAAGTCCCTCTTTGCTATGCAAATTAACTGAATCCCCAAAAAGTGCTTGCTCAGGAATGGCAGCAGGCAGGTGTGAGTGCATCTGCACGCACAGTGAGGCAAGACTCCAGGAAAAACATCAGGGACAGTGATATTCTGCAAACGGTACAGGGATTGGACTGCTGAGGACTGGGGTAAAGTCATTTTCTCTGATGAATCCCCTTTCCGATTGTTTGGGGCATCCGGAAAAAAAGCTTGTCCGGAGAAGACAAGGTGAGCGCTACCATCAGTCCTGTGTCATGCCAACAGTCATGTGTGGGGTTGCTTCTCAGCCAAGGGAGTGGGCTCACTCACAATTTTGCCTAAGAACACAACCATGAATAAAGAATGGTACCAACACATCCTCAGAGAGCAACTTCTCCCAATCATCCAGGAACAGTTTGGTGACAAACAATGCCTTTTCCAGCATGATGGAGCACCTTGCCATAAGGCAAAAGTGATAACTAAGTGTCTCGGGGAACAAAACATCGATATTTTGGGTCCATGGCCAGGAAACTCCCCAGACCTTAATCCCATTGAGAACTTGTGGTCAATCCTCAAAAGGCAGGTGGACAAACAAAAACCCACAAATTCTGACAAACTCCAAGCATTGATTATGCAAGAATGGGCTGCCATCAGTCAGGATGTGGCCCAGAAGTTAATTGACATGATGCCAGGGCGGATTGCAGAGGTCTTGAAAAAGAAGGGTCAACAGTGCAAATATTGACTCTTTGCATCAACTTCATGTAATTGTCAATAAAAGCCATTGACACTTATGAAATGCTTGTAATTATACTTCAGTATTCCATAGTAACATCTGACAAAAATATCTAAAGACACTGAGGCAGCAGGTTTTGTGAAAATTAATATTTGTGTCATTCTCAAAACTTTTGGCCACGACTGTAGAACCCCAAAGATCCCATTTTCCTAAGAGTAGAAGCTTTTCATCTAGTAGAATCAACGAGGAAGAGGCGAAGCGAGAGGTTTAAATACCCAAATCTGTCCACAAAAATAAGCCCACAGAGTGAGGAATTTTTGTATGGAAGTCAGTAACCAAGTTTAGATCCACAGTTTTTATGCGAGTAAAGTCATACCATGTTTTCAAAAAATCACAATGTGATTTTATATAAAATGTCAACAGATCATTTTTTCATTCGACATGGTGGGATATTTTTGTGTCAGTAAAATGTATTATGCAAGAATTGCCAATGGAAAAACTTTTATGCGCAAATATTGATATAATAAAATCAAAGTTAACTTGGAGTCACGCAAAGACATGTGTCGTCCTCACACTACGACTTGTCGGGAAAGCAAGCAATTTTTTAGGCTACAGATTAAATAAATGATGAACTTCACATGGTGGTGAAAGTGAAAGGTAATGAGCTTGATACTCCTTTCCAATAATTATCGAGGGTCTTATTCGGTTGACATGGTGATCAATGCTTAACTGCTGTTTGACAAATACAAATATTAATTGCTTTTATCCATATTAATCTCATCATGTAGACTAGCCTACCCCCACAGCCTACTAGCACTGTGTCTGTTATTGGCTAGAGCTCACACGCCAAGACCAGAGTAGGCACGTTTGCTATTTAACAGTTTTTGTGATCTGTAGAGTGAAAAATGCAATGGAAACACATTGAACTTTAGATTTTTATTCGGTACATGAAAACTGAAGCAAACATTTCTTTGTGTGCACTATGTCATTTTTATTCACACCAAGTCCGTTAGGACACACCACTGGAGGGAAAATGCCCATCTATCCTTTATGCAGATTTTAGATCGCATGAAAATCTGCCTCCAATTGGATGGATACCTAGCTAATGAGAGAGTGTCGAATTTGATCAACAAAATGTTTTATTGCTAATTTGCTACTTAAGGCTAATTCGATCAAATAGAAGTTTCGCAAATGGTCAGGTTGTTACGAATGCAGTGATATAAGTGGACGCATGTGGCATTTCAGCAAAGTTGTCATAGAGATGGATAAAGGACTCATCATGGATATACATTGCCATTAAAGGGCTTTCACCATTTTAATGTCTCCCGGGTGGCGCAGTGGTCTAGGGCACTGCATCGCAGTGCTAGCTGCGCCACCAGAGTCTCTGGGTTCGCTCCCAGGCTGGGCTGGGTTCGCGCCCAGGTTCTGTCGCAGCCGGCCGCAACCGGGAGATCCGTGGGGCGACGCACAATTGGCATAGCGTCGTCTGTGTTAGGGAGGGTTTGGCCGGTAGGGATATCCTTGTCTCAGTATGTAAAAAAAAAAAAAAAATGTAATAAAAATGTATGCACTCTACTGTAAGTCGCTCTGGATAAGAGCGTCTGCTCTTGGCCGGTAGGGATATCCTTGTCTCAGTATGTAAAAATGTAATTAAAAAAAATGTATGCACTCTACTGTAAGTCACTCTGGTTAAGAGCGTCTGCTAAATGACTAAAATGTAAATGTAATGTAATCAATTGGTTGGGATTTCGGCAGGTAGCCTAGCGGTTAAGAGCATTGGGCCAGAAACAGAAAAGTCACTGGTTTGAATCATAGAGGTGGAAAAATCTGCCATTCTGAGCAAGTCAGTTAACCCCCAACAACAACTGCTCCCCTGGTGCCGATAACATCGTTTAAGGCAGCCCCTCACACCTCTCTGATTCAGAGGGGTTGGGTTAAATGCGGAAGAGACATTTCAGTTGAATGCATTCAGTTGTGCAACTGACTAGGTATCCCCTTTCCTATGAATTGGGAGCAATCAGCCAATGAAGAAGAAGAAAAATGTACTACTTTAAAATGGAGATAGCCTCAATGGCGCAGCCCATGCTATCACAGACGCTATGATGGCACAGATACATAGATGAGTCCTTTATCTATCTCTATGGCATGTTGTTCACATGCGTATCTGCCCTCTCGTTGGCTAGAATGGTTCCACCTGCTCTTGCCTTCTCCCGTCTGCATTACATCTTTGAGAACATGTATTTCCATTGTCAGAGCCGTCACTCGAATATCTTGTCAATATAATAGACAATCTTTGTTAGAATTCAGCACACTATTGAGGAAGAGAATGATATTTCAAGACCCACCTCTGTCTGACAACAGCTGATAATCAGCTTAGGGGATGCACTGTAAATAGTATCCAGCTGCAACTAGCCTGTCACTAAAATCAATACTATTGCAATCTACTGGCCGTGGTTAATCCCTACCACATACATGTGAACTCCTCCTTTTCTTTCCTATATTCCTTTCCTTCTTTCCTCTAACCCCTTCTTTTCCTCCATTCCTAGCTTCCTTTCCTTCTTCCTTTCCTCTACAAGCCGTGATTTTTTTTATTACAGACAGAAATACTCCTCAGTAGAAGCCGGGTGTGGAGGTCCTGGGCTGGCATGGTTACACTTGGTCTGCGGTTGTGAGGCCATTTGGAGGTACTGCCAAATTCTCTAAAACAACGTTGGAAGCTTATGGTAGAGAAATGAACATGACATTTTCTAACAACAGCTCTGGTGGACAGTCCTGCAGTCAACATGCCAATTACACGCTCCCACAAAACTTGAGACATCTGTGGCATTGTGTTGTATGACAAAACTGAGAGTAGCCTTTCATCGTCCCCAGCACAAGGTGCACCTGTGTAATGATCATGCTGTTTAATCAGCTTCTTGATATGTCACACCTGTCAGGTGGGTGGATAATTTTGCCAAAGGATAAATGCTCACTAACAGGGATGTAAAACAATGTGTGCACACAATTTTAGAGAAATAAGCTTTTTGTGCATATGGAACATTTCTTATATATTTTATTTCAGCTCATGAAACATGGGACCAACACTTCACATGTTGTGTTTATATTTGTGTTTAGTATACTTCGTAGTTTAATCAATCGTAGGCTATTGTCCTGTCACGTCCTGACCTTAGTTCCTTTTTTATGTCTCTATTTTGGTTTGGTCAGGGCGTGAGTTGGAGTGGGCTTTCTATGTTTTATTCTAAGTTTTGTTTTTCTATGTGTTTGGCCTGGTATGGTTCCCAATCAGAGGCAGCTGTCAATCGTTGTCTCTGATTGAGAACCATTGTAACGGCGTTCCTCCTCCTCTTCATACGAAGAGGAGGAGCAGGGATCGAACCAAAATGCAGACTTGTGATTTGACATGATATTTATTAAAGTAAAGACGACAACACGAACTTCACTTAAAACTAAACAAAACAACAAACGGAGTAGACAAACCTGAACGTAAGGACTTACATGTAACGCAGAACGAACGGACAGGAAAATGACTACATAAAACGACGAACGAACGAAAACAGTCCCGTATGGTGCAACAGACACAGACACAGGAGACAACCACCCACAAACAAACACTGTGAAACTACCTACCTTAATATGATTCTCAATCAGAGGAGATGAAAACCACCTGCCTCTAATTGAGAACCATATTAGGTACCCATTAACCAACATAGAAACAGAAAACATAGACTGCCCACCCAAACTCACGTCCTGACCAACAAACACATACAAAACTAACAGAAAACAGGTCAGGAACGTGACATAACCCCCCCCCCTTAAGGTGCGTACTCCGAACGCACCACCAAAAGTCTAGGGGAGGGTCTGGGTGGGCATCTGACCACGGTGGTGGCTCAGGCTCAGGGCGAGGTCCCCACCCCACCATAGTCAATCCCAGCTTACGTCTCCCCCTTAGAATGACCACCCTCTTATTTCCCCCACCTAATTTAAGGGGCAACACCAAGATAAAGGACAGCTCCGGAACAAGGTAGCTCAGGACAGAGAGGTAGCTCAGGACAGAGAGATAGCTCAGGACAGAGAGATAGCTCAGGACAGAGAGATAGCTCAGGACAGAGAGATAGCTCAGGACAGAGAGATAGCTCAGGATAGAGGGGCAACTCCGGACTGAAGGGCAGCTCCGGACAGAGAGACAGCTCTGGACTGAGAGGCAGTTCTGGATGAATGACGGCTCCGGACGCTCATGGCAGGCTGACGGCTCTGGACGCTCATGGCAGGCTGACGGCTCTGGACGCTCATGGCAGGCTGACGGCTCTGGACGCTCATGGCAGGCTGACGGCTCTGGACGCTCATGGCTCGCTGACGGCTCGCTGACGGCTCTGGCTGCTCATGGCTCGCTGACGGCTCTGGCTGCTCATGGCTTGCTGACGGCTCTGGCTGCTCATGGCTCACTAACGGCTCTCGCTGCTCATGGCTCACTAACGGCTCTGGCAGATCCTGTCTGGCTGGCGGCTCTGGCAGATCCTGTCTGGTTGGCGGCTCTGGCAGATCCTGTCTGGTTGGCGGCTCTGGCAGATCCTGTCTGGTTGGCGGCTCTGGCAGATCCTGTCTGGTTGGCGGCTCTGGCAGATCCTGTCTGGTTGGCGGCTCTGGCAGATCCTGTCTGGTTGGCGGCTCTAGCGGCTCCTGACTGACGGACGTCTCTAGCGGCTCCTGACTGACGAACGGCTCTGACGGCTCGGGACAGACGGGCGGCTCTGATGGCTCGGGACAGACGGATGGCTCAGACGGCACTGGGGAGACGGATGGCTCAGACGGCACTGGGGAGACGGATGGCTCAGATGGCGCTGGGGAGACGGATGGCTCAGATGGCGCTATGGAGACGGATGGCTCAGATGGCGCTATGGAGACGGATGGCTCAGATGGCGCTGGGGAGACGGATGGCTCAGATGGCGCTGGGGAGACGGATGGCTCTGGCCGGATAAGGCGCACTGTAGGCCTGGTGCGTGGTGCCGGAACTGGAGGCACCGGACTGGAGACACGCACTTCAAGGCTAGTGCGGGGAGCAGGGACAGGGCACACTGACCTCTCGAAGCGCACTATAGGCCTGGTGCGTGGTACCGGCACTGGTGGCACCGGGCTGAGGGCACGCACATCAGGAAGAGTACGGGGAGAAGGAACAGTGCGTACAGGGCTCTGGAGACGCACAGGAGGCTTAGTGCGTGTTGCCGGAACTGGAGGCACCGAACTGGATACACGCACCATAGGAAGAGTGCGTGGAGGAGGAACAGGGCTCTGGAGACGCACAGGTGGCTTAGTGCGTGGTGCCGGAACTGGAGGCACTGGGCTGGAGACACGCACCATAGGGAGAGTGCGTGGAGGAGGAACAGGGCTCTGGAAACGCACTGGAAGCCTGGTGCGTGGTGTAGGCACTGGTGGTACTGGGCTGGGGCGGGGAGGTGGCGCTGGAAATACCGGACCGTGCAGGCGTACTGGCTCCCTTGAGCACTGAGCCTGCCCAACCTTACCTGGTTGAATACTCCCCGTCGCCCGACCAGTGCGGGGAGGTGGAATAACCCGCACCGGGCTATGTAGGCGAACCGGGGACACCATGCGTAAGGCTGGTGCCATGTAAGCCGGCCCGAGGAGACGCACTGGTGGCCAGATATGTAGAGCAGGCTTCATGGCACTTGGCTCAATGCTCAATCTAGCCCTACCAGTGCGGGGAGGTGGAATAACCCGCACCGGGCTATGCACACAGTACAGGAGACACCGTGCGCTCTACTGCGTAACACGGTGTCTGCCCGTACTCCCGCTCTCCACGGTTAGCCTGGGAAGTGGGCGCAGGTCTCCTACCTGCCCTTGGCCCACTACCTCTTAGCCCCCCCCCAAGAAATTTTTGGGATTTCTTCTCGGGCTTCCTTGCTAGCCGCATACCTTCATAATTGCAGTTCCTCTCTCCGGTTGCCTCCGCTCTCCTAATCGCCTCCAGCTGTTCCCATGGGAGGCGATCTCTTCCAGCTCGGATCTCCTCCCATGTGTAGCAACCTTTTCCATTTAACACATCCTCCCATGTCCACTGCTCGAAATTACGCTGCTTGGTTCTGGATTGGTGGGTGGTTCTGTCACGGCGTTCCTCCTCCTCTTCATACGAAGAGGAGGAGCAGGGATCGAACCAAAATGCAGACTTGTGATTTGACATGATATTTATTAAAGTAAAGACGACAACACGAACTTCACTTAAAACTAAACAAAACAACAAACGGAGTAGACAAACCTGAACGTAAGGACTTACATGTAACGCAGAACGAACGGACAGGAAAATGACTACATAAAACGACGAACGAACGAAAACAGTCCCGTATGGTGCAACATAGACACAGACACAGGAGACAACCACCCACAAACAAACACTGTGAAACTACCTACCTTAATATGATTCTCAATCAGAGGAGATGAAAACCACCTGCCTCTAATTGAGAACCATATTAGGTACCCATTAACCAACATAGAAACAGAAAACATAGACTGCCCACCCAAACTCACATCCTGACCAACAAACACATACAAAACTAACAGAAAACAGGTCAGGAACGTGACAACCATACTTAGGTAGCCTGTTCCCACCTGTGTTTGTGGGTAGTAGTACTGGTCAGGCACCGTGTTATGCAGTGAAGTGCACGGTGCCGCCAGTGCGCACTCATAGCCAGGAGCGCTATAGGCCAGCCCCCCGCAAGTGCCATGCGAGAGTGGGCATCCAGCCAGGGCGGATTGTGCCAGCTCAGCGTGTTTGGTCTCCGGTACACCGTTTCGGCCCAGGGTATCCTGCGCCGGCTCTGCATGCTGTGTCTCCGGGGCGCTGGGAGGGTGCAGTTCGCCCTATGCCTGCGCTCCGCCCAAGCCGGGCGAATGTGGGCATTGAGCCTAAGGGAGAGGTGCGAGTGGTATGCACCAGATCTCCAGTGCTCCCCCACAGCCCGGTTCAACCTGTGCCTGCACTCTGAAGGGTCCGGGCTAAAGTGGTCATCCAGCCTGCTGCCACCTAAGTGGGCCAAGACTAAGGTGGAGTGGGGTCTACGTCCCGCACCAGAGCCGCCACCGCGGTGAAATGCCCACCCAGACCCTCCCCTATAGGTACAGGTTTTGCGGCCGGAGTCCGCACCTTTGGGGGGGGGGGGGGGTACTGTCACATCCTGACCTTAGTTCCTTTTTTATGTCTCTATTTTGGTTTGGTCAGGGCGTGAGTTGGGGTGGGCATTCTATGTTCTATGTTGTTTTTCTATGTGTTTGGCCTGGTATGGTTCCCAATCAGAGGCAGCTGTCAATCGTTGTCTCTTAGAACCATAATTAGGTAGCCTGTTCCCATCTGTGTTTGTGGGTAGTTGTTTCCTGTTTTGTGTTGTGTCACCTTGCAGGACTGTTTCGATTTTCGTTTGTTACATTCACTTTGTTATTTTGTCTTTTCGTGTTCAGTTAATAAATTAACATGGACACTTACCACGCTGCATATTGGTCCGATCCTTCCTATTCCTTGTCCAAAGAAGACGACAATCGTTACATGTCCAGCCAAAGTAGCCTATATTTCCATGAAACATTTCCCCCACAATACTGCAAAAATACCATAACTTGAGAAGTCGTTGGGAAGTAATTTATCTGAAGCCTTTAGGCCTAATATATAGCCCTATGTGTGTCACAGATGCGTGTCTATAGCAAAATAGCTGGCAATTCAGGAAGAGTGGAATTCTAGAAAACAGCTGCTGGTTGTCAGTGAAAGCGCAGCGCAGAGAGATGCAGAGGAAAGTCATAAGCTACTTTTTATTCGTCTTATATAGCGAGCCACTATGTGCTCCTGCAACGGCATAGTAGCCTACATAATTGGACAAATAAACATTGTAAACCATAGCCTAGCCTACCTCATTGCCAATTTCGCTTTTGAAGTGTGAAGCACTTTTCCCCGGGACTGTCTGGAGAACACTGAATGTCACACAGTCCAGGAGAGACCAAAGGATCAGGGCCTAGTTTCCCAGTTGCGATGTAACTTAAAGTGGCAATCAGCATTTACTACATCCATTTTTTTGAATTATAAATTAATGATATCTACCCATTGATTCTTGAAGAATATAACTTACAAATGCATCATCATTAGTTCAACTGTCATACCCCATCAGATCCCAAAATACTGTATAAGCTTGTTTTTACTCCAATGTTTGGAAACATTCTTTTTTTAAACAAACACCATATAGCTTCAAAACATGGTTAAAACCATCATTTTGATATCATGGATGGTCACTCTTTGCGTCTATAGCTCTGTCTATGAATTTGAGAGTGGTATCATTTTCCAGCCGCATTCCTCAGATTTGAACCGAACCAGGGGTTGGGAGTCCGCTGTGGTGCTACTTGGCTACCTGCCACAATTTTAATAACTATTTAATCAAACTCTGTATTTAACACATTTACCAACGTCTTAGTTTTAGCAAATAAAATAAATATATATTTTTTGGTGACTTTAATATTCACATGGAAAAGTCCACAGACCCACTCCAAAAGGCTTTCGGAGCCATCATTGACTTTTGTCCAATTTGTCTCCGGACCTACTCATTGCCACAGTCATACTCTGGATCTAGTTTTGTCCCGTGACATAAATATTGTGTATCTAAATGTTTTTCTTCATAATCCTGTACTATTGGCCCACACTCTTATTACGTTTGCAATCACAACAAATAATCTGCTCAGACCCCAACCAAGGATCATCAAAAGCCCTGCTAAAAATTCTCGGACAAGACAAAGATTCCTAGATGCCTTTCCAGACTCCCTCCATCTTCCCAAATACATAGGAGTACACAAATCAATTAACCACCTAACTGAGGATCTAAATGTAACCTTGCGTAATACCCTAGATGCAGTCGCACCCCTAAAAACGAAAAACATTTGTCATAAGAAATTAGCTCCCTGGTATACGGAAAATACCCGAGCCCTGAAGCAAGCTTCCAGAAAATTGGAACGAAATGGCGCTCCACCAAACTGGAAGCCTTCCGACTAGCTTGGAAAGACAGTACCGTGCAGTATCAAAGAGCCCTCACTGCTGCTCGATCATCCTATTTTCCCAACTTAATTTAGGAGAATAAGAACAATCCAAAATGTATTTTTGATACAAAAAACATAACTAAAAAGCAGCATTCCCCAAGAGAGGATGCCTTTCACTTCAGCAGTGATGAATTCATGAACTTCTTCGACGAAAAGATCATGATTATTAGAAAGCAAATTACGGACTCCTCTTTCAATCTGCATATTTCTCCAAAGCTCAGTTGTCCTGGATCTGCACAGTACTGCCAGTACCTAGGATCAATGGAGACACTCAAGTTTTTAATCCTATATCTCTTGACACATTCATGAAAATAGTAATGGCCTCTAAACCTTCAAGCTGCTTACTGGAAACCTATTCCAATTAAACTACTGAATAAGCTACTTCCTGTGCTTGTCCCTCGTATGTTGAACATAATACATGTCTCCCTATCCTCCAGATGTGTACCAAACTCACTAAAGTGGCAGTAATAAAGCCGCTCATGAAAAAGCCAAACCTTGACCCAGAAAAAAAAAAAAAAACTGTCGGCCTATATCAAATCTACAAATTTTCTCCGATTATTTAGAAAAACCTATTGCACAGCAACACTGCTTTCCTGATGACAAATAATGTATACGAAATGCTTCAGTCTGGTTTTAGACCCCATCGTAGCACTGAGACTGCACTCTTGTAGAAGGTAAATTACCTTTTAAAGGCTCTGCATCTGTCCTCGTGCTCCTACAGTGGGGAGAACAAGTATTTGATACACTGCCGATTTTGCAGGTTTTCCTACTTACAAAGCATGTAGAGGTCTGTAATTTTTATCATAGGTACACTTCAACTATGAGAGACGGAATCTAAAACAAAAATCCAGAAAATCACATTGTATGATTTTTAAGTAATTAATTTGCATTTTATTGCATGACATAAGTATTTGATACATCAGAAAAGCAGAACTTAATATTTGGTACAGAAACCTTTGTTTGCAATTACAGAGATCATACGTTTCCTGTAGTTCTTGACTAGGTTTGCACACACTGCAGCAGGGATTTTGGCCCACTCCTCCCTACAGATCTTCTCCAGATCCTTCAGGTTTCGGGGCTGTCGCTGGGCAATATGGACTTTCAGCTCCCTCCAAAGATTTTCTATTGGGTTCAGGTCTGGAGACTGGCTAGGCCACTCCAGGACCTTGAGATGCTTCTTACGGAGCCACTCCTTAGTTGCCATGGCTGTGTGCTTCGTGTCGTTGTCATGCTGGAAGACCCAGCCACGACCCATCTTCAATGCTCTTACTGAGGGAAGGAGGTTGTTGGCCAAGATCTCGCGATACATGGCCCCATCCATCCTCCCCTCAATACGGTGCAGTCGTCCTGTCCCCTTTGCAGAAAAGCATCCCCAAAGAATGATGTTTCCACCTCCATGCTTCACGGTTGGGATGGTGTTCTTGGGGTTGTACTCATACTTCTTCTTCCTCCAAACACGGCGAGTGGAGTTAGACCAAAAAGCTCTATTTTTGTCTCATCAGACCACATGACCTTCTCCCATTCCTCCTTTGGATCATCCAGATGGTCATTGGCAAACTTCAGACAGGCCTGGACATGCACTGGCTTAAGCAGGGGGACCTTGCGTGCGCTGCAGGATTTTAATCCATGACGGCGTAGTGTGTTACTAATGGTTTTCTTTGAGACTGTGGTCCCAGCTCTCTTCAGGTCATTGACCAGGTCCTGCCGTGTAGTTCTGGGCTGATCCCTCACCTTCCTCATGATCATTGATGCCCCACGAGGTGAAATCTTGCATGGAGCCCCAGACTGAGGGTGATTGACCGTCATCTTGAACTTCTTCCATTTTCTAATAATTGCGCCAACAGTTGTTTCCTTCTCACCAAGCTGCTTGCCTATTGTCCTGTAGCCCATCCCAGCCTTGTGCAGGTCTACAATTTTATCCCTGATGTCCTTACACAGCTCTCTGGTCTTGGCCATTGTGGAGAGGTTGGAATCTGTTTGATTGTGTGTGGACAGGTGTCTTTTATACAGGTAACGAGTTCAAACAGGTGCAGTTAATACAGGTAATGAGTGGAGAACAGGAGGGCTTCTTAAAGAAAAACTAACAGGTCTGTGAGAGCCGGAATTCTTACTGGTTGGTAGGTGATCAAATACTTATGTCATGCAATAAAATGCAAATTAATTATTTAAAAATCATACAATGTGATTTTCTGGATTTTTGTTTTAGATTCCGTCTCTCACAGTTGAAGTGTACCTATGATAAAAATTACAGACCTCTACATGCTTTGTAAGTAGGAAAACCTGCAAAATCGGCAGTGTATCAAATACTTGTTCTCCCCACTGTAGATCTTAGTGCTGCTTTTGACAACATTGATCACCACATTCTTTAGGAGAGATTGGAAACCCTAATTGGTCTACATGGACAAGTTCTTGCCTGGTTTAGATCTTATCTGTCTGAAAGATATCAGTTCGTCTCTGTGGATGGTTTGTCCTCTGGCAAATCAATTGTAAGTTTCAGTGTTCCTCAAGGTTCCGTTTTAGGACCACTATTGTTTTCACTATATATTCTACCTCTTGGTGATGTCATTCAGAAACATAATGTTAACTTTCACTGCTATGTGGATTGTGGATGACACACAGCTGTACATTTCGATGAAACATGGTGAAGCCCCAAAATTGCACTCCCTGAAAACCTGTGTTTCAGACATAAGGAAGTGGATGGCGGCAAATGTTCTACTTTTAAACTCGGACAAAACAGAGATGCTAGTTCTAGGTCCCAGGAAACAAAGAGATCTGCTGTTGGATCAGACAATTCATATTGATGGTTGTACAGTCATCTCAAATAAAACTGTGAAGGACCTCGGCGTTACTCTGGACCTTCATCTCTTTTTTGACGAACATATCAAGAATATTTCAAGGAGATATTGTTCCCATCTTCATAACATTGCAAAAATCTGAAACTTCTTGTCAAAAAATTATGCAGAAAAACTAATCCATGCTTTTGCCACTTCTAGATTAGACTACTGCAATACTCTGGAGGCAGGGCTTTCTCCTATAGAGCAATTTCTTTATGAAATGGTCTGCCTATCCATGTGAGAGACGCAGACTCAGTCTCGACCTTTGAGTCTTTAGTAGGTCCTATGGCTGAGTGTAGTCTGGCCCAGAGGTGCGAAGGTGAATGGCAAGGCACTGGAGCGACGAACTGCCCTTGCTGTCTCTGCCTGACCTGCTGCCCTCTCTCCACTCGGATTCTCTGCCTCTGACCCTATTACGGGGACAAAGTCACTGGCTTACTAGTGCTCCTCCATGCCGTCCCTAGGAGGAGTGCATCACTTGAGTGGGTTGAGTCACTGACTTGATCTTCCTGGACGGTTTTGCGCCCACTTGGGCTCGTGAGGTAGAGGACATCTTCGTGGGCTATACTCAGCCTCAGCCAGCCTTGTAAGTTGGTGGTCTGTTGATATCCCTCTAGTGGTGTGGGAGTTGTGCTTTGGCAAAGTTGGTAGCGTTATATCCTGCCTGGCGATATCGTTGGACAGTGTCCCCGCCCCCCCGTCTCAGCCTCCAGTATCTATGCTGCAATAGTCTATGTGTCGGTGGGCTAGGGTCAGTCTGTTATATCTGGTGTAATTGTCCTGTCTTATCTGGTGTCCTGCGAGAATTTAAGTATGCTCCCTCTAATTCTCTCTCTATCCCTCTCTCCCTCCCCTCCCAGAAGACCTGAGCATTAGGACCATGCCTCAGGACAACCTGGCCTGATGACTCCTGGCTGTCCCCATTCCACCTGGTCGTGCTGCTGCTCCAGTTTCAACTGTTCTGCCTGTGGCTAGGGAACCCTGACCTGTTCACAAGACCTGCTACCTCTCTCTCTCTCTCTCCCTCTCTCTCACACGTGCTGTCTCGACCTCTGAATGCTTGACTATGAAAAGCTAACTGACATTTACTCCTGAGGTACTGACCTGTTGCCCCCTCTACAATCACTGTGATTATTATTTGACCCTGCTGGTGATCTATGAATGTTTTAACATCTTGAAGAACAATCTGGCCTTAATGGCCATCTACTCTTATAATCTCCACCAGGCACAGCCAGAGGATTGGCCACCACTCAGAGCCTGGTTTCTTCCTAGGTTCCTGCATTTCTAGGGAGTTTTTCCTAGCCACCGTGCATCTACATCTGCATTGCTTGCTGTTTGGGGTTTTAGGCTGGGTTTCTGTATTGCAATTTGTGATATCTGCTGATGTAAAAAGGGCTTTATAAATAAATGTGATTGATTTGTTATTGTTTCTACTGCTGATTGCCACTATAAGCATTACGATTGTCGTAAGAAATTATATCGTTATTTACGATGCAACTTTTTAAATGTTTCCCAAACAAGCACTTAGAGTGAACCTGTAAGAGTGACAGCAAAGAGCGTCGTTGGGGGCATGTTCGGTTTTTCACCTGATTCTGTTGGGGGAGCTGTCCAGTTCACTGGTGCTGAAATAGATGCCACTTGTTGTCACGTTCCTGACCTTATTTCCCTTGTTTTGTATTTATTTAGTATGGTCAGGGTGTGAGTTGGGGTGGGCAGTCTATGTTATTTGTTTCTATGTTTAGGTTTGTTCGTTTGGCCTAATATGGTTCTCAATCAGAGACAGGTGTTTGTCATTGTCTCTGATTGGGAGCCATATTAAGGTAGGCTGTTTTCACTGGTTGTTTGTGGGTGATTGTTGCTGTGTCTGTGTTTGTTCGCCACACGGTACTGTTTCGTTCGTTTGTTCCTGTTCGTGCGTTCATGTTTTATATGTTCTCAAGTTCAGGTCTGTTCACGTCGTTTATTGTTTTGTAGTTTGTTCAAGTGTTTTTTCGTCTTCGTTTAATAAACGATAGTATGTATTCAAACCACGCTGCGCTTTGGTCCGATCCTTGCTCCTCCTCAGACGAGTAGGAAGACGAACGTTACACTTGTGTCATAAGCAAACACGACTAATAGCCCACATTTCATGTGAAACGTAGGCATATACATTTCATAGACTCGTTTTTATGAATAAAAAAAAATAACACTAATCTACATTTGTTTCACAAGTTTTAGAACACCTACTCATTCAAGGGTTTTTCTTTATTTTGACTATTCTCTACATTGTAGAATAACAGTGAAGACATCAAAACTATGAAATAACACATATGGAATCATGTAGTAACCAAAAAAGTGTTAAACAAATCAAAATATATTTTATATTTGAGGTTCTTCAAATAGCCACCCTTTGCCTTGATGATAGCTTTGCACACTCTTGGCATTCTCTCAACCAGCTTCATGAAGTAGTCACCTGGAATGCATTTAAATAGGTGTGCCTTCTTAAAAGATAATTTGTAAATTTATTTCCTTCTTAAAAGTTGTTTGGGATAGGGGGCAGCATTTTCACTTTTGGATTAATAGCATGCCCAGAGTGAACTGCCTTCTACTCAGTCCCAGATGCTAATATATGCATATTATTATTAGTATTGGATAGAAAACACTCTGAAGTTTCTAAAACTGTTTGAATGATTTCTGTGAGAAATCCAAACAGGAAGTGGGAAATCTGAGTTTTTGAACTCACCCCTATCAAATACACAGTGGGATATGGGTTATTTTTCACTTCCTAAGGCTTCCACTAGATGTCAACCGTCTTTAGAACGTGGTTTCAGGCTTCTCATGTGAAGGGGGGCCGGATGGGAGCTGTTTTACTAAGGGGTCTGCCTACAGCCTCGTTCTCAGTGATGCACTTTCACCTGAGAGGTTGCTCTCGTTAATATAACTTTTTGAATGTTTCGTCCGAATGGACCAGATCGCGCTTTTGGATTGTTTACCAAACTCCCTAACAAAAGAAGCTATTGGACATAAATGATGGACATTATCGAACAAAACAAGCATTTATTGTGGAACTGCTATTCCTGGGAGTGCATTCTGATGAAGATCATCAAAGGTAAGTGAATATTTATAATGCTATTTATGAATAATGTTGATTACCCAACATGGCAGAGATTTCTCTGGCTGGTTTGTGCTCTGAGCGCCGTTCTCAGATTATGCTTTTTCCGTAAAGTTGTTTTGAAATCTGACACAGCGGTTGCATTAAGGAGAAGTGTATCTAAAGTTTCATGTATAATAGCTGTATTTTCATCAACATTTATTATGAGTATTTCTGTGAATTCATGTGGCTCTCTGAAATATCACTGCATGTTTTGGAACTACTGAATCTAACACGCCAATGTAAAATAAGATTTTTGGATATAAATATGAACTTTACCGAACAAAACATACATGTATTGTGTAACATGAAGTCCTATGAGTGTCATCTGATGAAGATCATCAAAGGCTGGTGATTAATTTTATCTCTATTTGTGCTTTTTGTGACTCCTCTCTTTGGCGGGAAAAATGGCTGGGTTTATCTGTGGTGGTGACCTAACATAATCGTTTGTGGAGCTTTCGCTCTAAAGCATTTTTGAAATCAGACACTGTGGCTGGATTAACGAGAATTCTATCTTTAAAATGGTGCCTAATACTTGTATGTTTGAGAAATTAGATTTATGAGATTTCTGTTGATTTGTATTTGGCGCCCTGCAATTTTATTGGCTGTTGGCGAGGGGTTCCGCTAGCGGAACGGGGTTCCCCAGTCCTAGACAGGTTAATGCGTTTGAGCCAATCAGTTGTGTTGTGATAAGGTGGGGGGTTATACAGAAGATAGCCCTATTTGGTAAAAGACTAAGTCCATATTATGGCAAGTACAGCTCAAATAAGCAAAGAGAAACGACAGTCCATCATTACTTTAAGACATGAAGGTCAGTCAATCCGGAAAATGTCAAGAACTTTGAAAGTTTCTTCAAGTGCAGTCGCAAAAACCATCAAGCGCTATGATGAAACTGGCTCTCACAATGTCCGCCACAGGAAAGGAAGACCCAGAGTTACCTCTGCTGCTGTGAACAAGTTAATTAGAGTTACCAGCCTCAGAAATTGCAGCCCAAATAAATGCTTCACAGAGTTGAAGTAACAGACACATCTCAACATCAGCTGTTCAGAGGAGACTGTGTGAATCAGGCCTTCATGGTCGAATTGCTGCAAAGAAACCAATACTAAAGGACACCAATAAGAAGAAGAGACTTGCTTGGGCCAAGAAACACGAGCAATGGACATTAGACCGTTGGAAATTTGTAATTTGGTCTGAAGTCCAAATTGAAGATTTTTGGTTCCAACCGCCGTGTCTTTGTGAGACGCGGTGTGGGTGAACGGATGATCTCCGCATGTATATTTCCCACCGTAAGGCTTGGAGGAGGTGGTGTTATGGTGTGGGGGTGCTTTTCTGGTGACACTGTGATTTGTTTTGAATTCAAGGCACACTTAACCAGAATGGCTACCACAGCATTCTGCAGCTATACGCCATCCCATCTGGTTTGGGCGTAGTGGGACTATCATTTATTATTCAACAGGACAATGACCCAACACACATACAGGCGGTGTAAGGGCTATTTTACCAAGAAGGAGAGTGATGGAGTGCTGCATCAGATGACCTGGCCTCCACAATCACCCAACCTCAACCAAATTGAGATGGTTTGGGATGAGTCGGACTGCATATTGAAGGAAAATCAGTCAACAAGTGCTCAGCATATGTGGGAACTCCTTCAAGACTGTTGGAAAAGCCTTCCAGGTGAAGCAGGTTGAGAGAATGCCAAGAGTGTGCAAAGCTGTCAAGGCAAAAGGTGGCTATTTGAAGAATCTCAAATATAAAATATATTTTGTTTAACACTTTTCTTTGGTTACTACATGATTCCACATGTGTTATTTCATAGTTTTGATTTAGAAAATAGTAGAAATAAAGAAAAACCCTTGAATGAGTATGTGTTCTAAAACTTTTGACTGGTACTGTATATATTTCCTGAGCTTTCTTAGTGTTTATGTCTTAGACATAAACTCAGCAAAAAAAGAAACATCCTCTCACCGTCAACTGCGTTTATTTTCAGCAAAGTTAACATGTGTAAATATTTGTATGACATAACAAGATTCAACAACTGAGACATAAACTGAATAAGTTCCACAGACATGTAACTAACAGAAATTGAATAATGTGTCCTTGAACAAAGGGCGCGGGGTCAAAATCAAAAATAACAGTCAGTATCTGGTGTGGCCACCAGCTGCAGTAAGTACTGCAGTGGAACTCCTCCTCATGGACTGCACCAGATTTGCCAGTTCTTGCTGTGAGATGTTACCCCACTCTTCCACCAAGGCACCTGCAAATTCCCGGACATTTCTGGGGGCAATGGCCCTAGCCCTCACACTCCAATCCAACAGGTCCCAGACGTGCTCAGTGGGATTGAGATCCGGGCTCTTCGCTGGCCATGGCAGAACACTGACATTCCTGTCTTGCAGGAAATCACGCACAGAACGAGCGGTATGGCTGGTGGCATTGTCATGCTGGAGGGTCATGTCAGGGTGAGCCTGCAGGAAGGGTACCACATGAGGGAGGAGGATGTCTTCCCTGTAACGCACAGTGTTGAGATTGCCTGCAATGACAACAAGCTCGGTCCGATGATGCTGTGACACACCGCCCCAGACCATAACGGACCCTCCACCTCCAAATCGATCCTGCTCCAGAGTACAGGCCTCGGTGTAAAGCTCATTACTTTGACGAACTAGGAGACTCTGAAATTTCTGACTTGCTAACTGGTTGTAGTTAATCACATGCGGTGTTCAAAGAATTAGATTCTGACTATCTTAGCTTGTGAACACGGCATAAAACCCAGCCCTGAAACAAAAATAATTTGCACGTCATCTCATAGGAAGACACAGAAGACTCAAGGAAAATCTGATTCCAAATATATCATACTTTGAATATAACGATAACATTGACTTACATCATGGGTAAACTCTGGCTATCGTCTTTCATGTCAAAAAAGTGGATTTTTACTGGTGTGGGCATTTAAAGGCCCAGCTAGTCAAAATTGTATCAGCTGATGCAACGAACACTAAGAGTGAAAAAATGTGTTCAGTGTCATTTCCTGATAGTTGCTGGTTGAAAAAGCAATCTACACAGGACCTTCTAATCAGCAGCTTTGCATGGCTGGGAGTTTCAGCTTTGGTGCGATGGTGACATCCCCATGCAGTAAATTGGTTAATAGACCAAAAAACAAAGAGTTCCAAACCTCTGCCAATAACAGCTAGTTTTCCCCTCCCTACCCAGACAATAGCTAGATTTCCATTCAATTGGAGACAAATTTTCATGCAAATATTCTAAAATACACATAACGAAAACATGCACATTTTCCCAAAAGTGGCGTGTTTCCACCAAGCTGACCTGTTGCGGATATAAATCAGTGCACGATGACGTAGGGCACGCAAAATGTACTTTTGCTTACGTTTTCATGTACCGAATAAAAATCAAAAGTTTGATGTGTTTACATCGCATTTCCAACTCTGATAGTTTTGTCACAAAAACTGTTGCGTTAAATAGCAAATGTGCCCACTCTGGTCTTGGCACATGCGTACGGTTTTCAGATAGAGTGTGGGTAGGCGTTGCAGGTAGGCTAGTCTACATGATGAGATTATTATGGATAAGAGAGAGAATATTTTAATTTGTCAAACAGCAGTCAAGCATCATGCCACAAGAATAAGACCCGCAATATTTACGAACAAATGGCAGCATTTACAAAATTGTGCCAAAACTTCCTGTTTCGATCACAGCTGTCGCAATGACTTATTCGCATAAAAACTGGATGGAAACATGATTTGTCCTAGCAAAATTCTTGCTTGAGAAATATTGTTTTTCGAAAAAGCATTTTTTAAAAACACTTTTTAGGGAAATCTATTACAGTAAAGTACTTGTTAACCAGAAATTATTTTATATTTTTTCATATTAACTAGTCTAGATCCACTTGTAGGTTCTTGTGATTCAGCTATATGCCTGAATCCCAGATGAATGAGAGATGCACCATCTTGAATGATGAAGTACCATCTTTCCCATTTCATTTGGAATTACAGGATATAGCTGGATCTTCACAATTGAAAACGGGAGGTGGGACGTGGGACGTGGACTCTATCTAAATTAGGCAATTCATTCTGGAGTGAACCATCACTTTCCAGTACAGCACGCACATATTTATTCACAAGTGAGCTATTAATGCCGCATTCAAGTGCTAGTCGGAAGTAGGAAACTCGAAGATGTTAGACTTGCTAATTGTTTGAACGCGGCACGTGTAACTGCAAACAGTTAGTAAGTCTTACTTTTCTTAGTTTCCTAGTTCCGACTATTATTATACCTTTATTTCAACAAGGAACACAGACTGAGACCAAGGTCTCTTTTACAGCTGGGCCCTGCATATACATGTTTACACATACAGTTTAGGTACAATGATTAAAAAACTAAACAAGACAAACAAAACGATCACAGATAATATATATATATATTTTTAAATACAGCAACAGATTTCATTTACACATAGGTTATTCTACTAACAGCACAAGAACTTGCATTACCCGAAACACTTACAAGCAATACAAAAAAAAAAATGCTCCAAAAAATATTTAAAATGAGTAAGGGGGACAAGAGTCTCAAGTTTAAGTTTAGTCTGCAGGCTATTCCATAGGCAAGGAGCGTAACAGGAAAAGGCAGCCATACCCAACTCGGTGGAAATCGCATGGGCCTCAAGTGTAATCCATGCTTGAGACCTGGTTTAAGGAATTATAATTCTAATATTGATGAGTGATGATAAATAAGAAGGTAGTTTATTCAGAAGTGCTTTATAGACAAACACGAGAGCATGTTGTTCTCGTTTCACGGACAGCGAAGTCCAACCCACATTATGATATAAACACAGTGGTGAGTTCTGTAGCTAGCAACCGTAATATACCTAAGTGCGCAATGATAAGTAGCATCCAGCGATTTAAGTGTTGATGCCGTAGCATGCATGCAAATAATATCCCCATCATCTATAACAGACATAAAAGTAGCTTGCACAATTTGTCTTCTATTTGTAGAGGACAAGCATGTCCTGTTTCTATAGAGGAAGCCTAGTTTGATTTTTAGCCGTTTACAAAGTTAGTCAATATACATTTTAAAAGACAGTTTATCATCCAACCATATCCCTAAGTATTTATATGCAGAGACCTGATTAATTCGAGAACCATCTAAGCTCGTAAGTGAAAGTGTATTTTCAACCAAGTTTTTGAACCTATTAAAAATCATAAAATGTGTTTTCTTTGCATTTAAAACAAGTTTCAGCTGTATAAAATATCCTTGTAATATCTTAAAATCTGTCTCCAATAGTGATAATGCTTGGTCAGCCGTTGAAGCGATAGAGTACATGACAGTGTCATCAGCATATAAATGATTTTGACACTTTCTTATCTCATCACCGATATTGTTTATGTAGAGTGAACAGTAATGGACCAAGTATAGAACCTTGTGGGACCCCTTTAACCAACTCCAATGGCTCTGACTGGATGCCGTCGACTCTAACAGCCTGACTTCTATCCTTTAGATAGTCATGAAACCAACGACAGGCATCCAGTCCCAGTCCTATTGACGACAGCTTACCCAAAAGTATCGCATGGTCTACAGTGTCAAAAGCTTTAGATAAATCTATGAACAAGGCGGCACAGTACTTTCTATTATCTAGGGCATTAGTAATATCATTTACAACACGTACAGTGGCCGTAATAGTACTGTGTTTAGGTCTAAAGCCAGATTGATTACTAGAAAGAGTATTGTTAACAGTTAAAAAAGATTGTAGTTGCCTATTCACCAGTGACTCTAGAATTTTAGCCAAACAGGAGAGCTTAGAGATGGGCCGATAATTATCCAATTCACTACCATCACCTCCCTTGAGGAGTGGTAAAACAAAAGCTGTTTTCCTAGATTTAGGAATCTTTCCTATGACAAATGTTTGATAAAAAATATGCGTCACTATACCAGCAATAATAGGTGCCACACACTTGAGTAAATATGGATCCAGATTGTCAGCGCCTAATGATTTCTTAGAATCTATAGCAGATAGTGCATATAAGATCTCATCTTCTGTTACTTAAAAAAATTAATAAACCGGATTACTGTTTTCCACATCAGCTAAAGGCCGAGGGGCTGAAACAATAGACCGGTCAGGATCATGTTGGCCATTTTTTCTTTCAAAAAGAAAACCAGCAGAAATAAAATGCTTATTAAAAACATCACACATTTCAGTTCGGTCACTGATGATCCCAGATTCCGATGTAATTTGCTTCGGCAGGGAAGTCAAGGAGTTTCCTCGTTTAAGTGAGTTGACAGTTTTCCAGAATTTAGCGGGATCACCAGCAGACTCTGTCATAACATCAAGAAAATACCTAGATTTTGCCTTTTTTATTCCTCCAGTCCATTTATTTTTCAATTGTCTAAAAAGCAGCCAATCAGCTGTTTCACCAGTTTTCCTCGCCAAGGCCTATGCTTGAATCTTTTGCAGAAAAAGGATTTTCAAATCACAGAACCAAGGATTAGTTCGATTTTTTACCTTAAGTCGCTTTAACGGGGCGTGTTTATCAGCCATGAAGGTAAAAATGTACAAAAAGAAAGAGAACGCTAAAACTGGGTCCATTATGCAGTTTACGGATAAAAGCTCTGAATAATAAAGGTCATGGATAAAGGCTTGCTCTGAGAAGTGTTTATAGTTTCTCTTTAGAATTATACGAGGGTCAGGGTTTTTTAGCCTCGTATCTCTGATACATGCAATAGGGCAGTGGTCACTGATGTCATTAGCAAATAACCCATTAGCTATATATTTGTGAGGTGTATTTGTTAAGATAAGGTCTATTAATGTAGATTTTTGGGGGTCTTTTGGATTAGGACGGGTAGGTATAGTTATTAGTTTAGTAAGATTTAGTTCGTTACAAATATCTTTTAATTTAAACGATGCTGGCATCAGCCAGTCCAGATTGAGATCTCCGATAATCAATAATTCAGAGGTTGTATAATTCGACATTAACTCAAACAATTTGCTTAGTGCAGATACCGGAGCTGAGGGTGGGTGATAGAGCAGATACCGAAGCTGAGGGTGAGTGATAGAGCAGATACCGAAGCTGAGGGTGGGTGATAGAGCAGATACCGAAGCTGAGGGTGAGTGATAGAGCAGATACCGAAGCTGAGGGTGAGTGATAGAGCAGATACCGAAGCTGAGGGTGGGCGATAGAGCAGATACCGGAGCTGAGGGTGGGTGATAGAGCAGATACCGAAGCTGAGGGTGAGTGATAGAGAAGATACCGAAGCTGAGGGTGGGTGATAGAGCACATACCGGAGCTGAGGGTGGGTGATAGAGCAGATACCGAAGCTGAGGGTGAGTGATAGAGCAGATACCGAAGCTGAGGGTGGGCAATAGAGCAGATACCGGAGCTGAGGGTGGGTGATAGAGCACATACCGGAGCTGAGGGTGGGTGATAGAGCACATACCGGAGCTGAGGGTGGGTGATAGAGCACATACCGGAGCTGAGGGTGGGGGATAGAGCAGATACCGGAGCTGAGGGTGAGTGATGGAGCAGATACCGGAGCTGAGGGTGGGTGATAGAGCAGATACCGGAGCTGAGGGTGAGTGATAGAGCAGATACCGGAGCTGAGGGTGAGGGATAGAGCAGATACCGGAGCTGAGGGTGAGTGATAGAGCAGATACCGGAGCTGAGGGTGAGTGATAGAGCAGATACCGGAGCTGAGGGTGGGGGATAGAGCAGATACCGGAGCTGAGGGTGAGTGATAGAGCAGATACCGGAGCTGAGGGTGGGTGATAAACTCCTGCTAGCGTTAATAGTGCATTATGACCAAGGACCACATTTAGAACTAAGCAGTCATACTGTTTCGTAACAGAAGTTGAAATGGACACAATGACATCTAGGTTGCATTTAACATATATGGCAATACCTCCTCCTCTACCCACTCTGTCTGCTCTGTAGACATTATACCCAGCTAACAGAACATCTGAGTCTACCTCTACCCACTCTGTCTGCTCTGTAGACATTATACCCAGCTAACAGAACATCTGAGTCTACCTCTACCCACTCTGTCTGCTCTGTAGACATTATACCCAGCTAACAGAACATCTGAGTCTACCTCTACCCACTCTGTCTGCTCTGTAGACATTATACCCAGCTAACAGAACATCTGAGTCTGGAACAGAGACACAGAGCCAGGATTTAGATATAATCAATATGTCAGCATGTGATTGTGAGACCAGTATTTCAATCAAATCTAACTTTTGGATCAAGCTTCTAGCATTCAAATGAATAATTCCTAGGCCACTATTTCGAGAGCTCATATCAGATGGAGCATTCAAGGTAATATTAGATGAGTTACGCTTCCTTATGTAACTACTGACAGGCCTGAGTTGGATGGAGATGAGATTACTTTTAACAATACCCCTCTGCCTGTGTGAGGAAATAGCAACACGGTACCTTGACAGTAGTGTAACAATAACAAAGTCCATCAAAAGTTTAATCCATGTTAGCAGCACCTGTAGAGCTATTTAAAGCTATGGGGGGAGCAGTCAGTATAGCCTGATGGGGAAATCGACCAATTCCGAGTATCAACCCCCATCGCTATATATTGTCAGTTCTCACATGCCCTGTATGAGGCGATAGTGAGAGCCAGGTTTGAGGAGAGAATGCTTGTACCATACCTATTCAGATGTAATCCATCCCGGAGAAATACATTTGGACGATGTAGAAAAGCTGTAAAATTGTCCACATATTGTATGCTTATTGAACAACAATAACCTTTAAACCAGATGTGTAGCTGGCGTATACGACTGAAATTATTATCCGTAGAGCGTGGAGACGGGAATGGACCTGAAATAATGCATTGTTTAGCACGTGAACGCGGCATAAGTCCAACAACAAGACACAAAGAGTGATTAAGGTTTTTAATTATAGTCAGTTACTAAAATTCTACATTTCATAAAAAAACTAAGTAAAACTGAACAGGTACACTTAAAGATTCCCATTGTTGTAGTGTTTAATCATATAGTAATATTTTGTGCTTAGAAAAATAGCAACATATAATACTTTATTATATTTAACATTTATTTTCAAATAATAAGGAAGAAAAAGATTTACACAACAGTAACCTAAATGCATCTGTACAGCAAAGGACCCTGTAATCTACTGACCAGAAGACAATGCATGATACATTTCTCCAGATAAAAAAGTATTTTCCTGACGAAATTATTCCCTGTAAAATGCACTAAATTGTTTTTTCATGTTTGATTAATCAAATCCTGATCTACACTAACTGCACTTTGATACATTCTCTAAAGATTTGTAACATTTTAACTTTTGTTTTATTTAAGATGCCATCATCATGATCTTAGCATTTTAAAACAGCTATTATTTGCAGCATTGCATGGTTTGACCTATGTAGAGAAGTACAAAAAATTCTAATAAAAAAGCATAAATTAAAAAAAAGAATGATGTATTGATTCAATAATTGCACTGTGTGTTGGCTCATGCAGCGAATTGAAGAAATCTGCGACATGAAAAACCAGCATTCTACTGTCAGCATAGGGATCAGTGTCTGGCAAAAAAAGAACGAAACAAATAAAAAGAATAGCACACCAACTACCTCCTCATTGTGTTCTTTCCTATGACTAGTATAAGCTCAAATGCTCACCCCACGTTACAGCCAAATACAAATACAGGCAGGGCAGGCTAGCGGTTAAGAACGCTGGGCCAGTAACCAAAAGTTTGCTGGTTCGAATCCCCAAGCCGACCAGGCGGGAAAAATCTGCCGATGTGCCCTTGAGCAAGGCACTTAACCCTAATTGCTCCTGTAAGTCGCTCTGGATAAGAGCGTCTACTAAATGACTAAAATGTAAAAATGCACACTACAAAACAGGTTCAAATAAAAGCAGTAATTTCTGTTGTGATCAAAATATTATGCATTACAGTTGTCATTATTAGAACTCTCCAAAGTTTCAGTCTAACAAATCACAGAAATCTATACACAATTATCCCAGAGCTTTTCCAGTCTTGGGAACGGCAAATCCCACAGTTGTCTTCCTCCTTATCCTCTTTCTGCAGCTTCCTCTCTAACATGTATTATTACTGTGTTTATTATTGTAGCCGTAATTATTATTACTGTAATTTTATTACATTTACATCTCTGCAACATGGGTTAACTGTGCAATACAGAGTAAAAGCAGAAAAAAGGCAACATCGAAAGAGGCGGCAAAAGGTCTTTGTCAGGGGAACCAAGTCCCTGAGGGATAACACACATCGGCAGGGTGGCTCCCAGTCAGCCCTCTCGGTCAAGCCCATCTGCCAGCTCTCCACTTTGTTGGCACTTGGTCCCCCCTACTGTCCAGGAGAAATACTGCATCTGGTCCTCAGTCCCCGTTTTCAGTTCAGTCAATTCCAGGGCCTTCCTTGATAATCTGTACAGTACATTCAGCAACATAAAAAAGGCAGTCTGTTTAGGGAGCACCAAGACCCTACGACTCCTCTCCAGAGACTCTGCCAGCCACTGGTTAAGAAAGTGCTTTCCAGTATAGGGTGGATGCTAAGGCCGGTGGAACCTAAAGAAAGGGACATCAATGATAATTTGATCAATCACAACAACTCAACATATCAAAAAGGTATTTTCCAAGGCTGTAAGAGCCGCCAATTAAAGGGACCGAAACAAATGTCTTGGTATGTTAATTCAAGATCTATATTATGGAATGGTGTATATAACTTCATGTTGTCCATAAGCTGAGGAAGTACCTTGTATAGATCCTACTGTCTTCATGAACCTCCATTTCAGAGCTCTTAAAGTCATTGAGCTCCTTCCGAATGGCAGCCTGGACGAAGGAGGGAAAGTTAATATAGTGAAGACTTGCATAAACAGCATCTAAATACTAAAGTAAAGACAGAAATATATACTTCCTTTACTGGGCAATAAGATATACTGGTGTCAATAAATAAGTGCATTACAAGCCGTGATTTAGGGAGCTATGAGTGACAGCTGATTGTACCTTGTCGGCGGGTGTTAGCTTGGTCCAGGGCTTGTCCGCTCGCCGATCGTAATCATTGGCTGTGGTGACCTCCACATACTCGTGGAAGCGCAATATCTTTCTGGCCTGAAGCTCAGCAACCGTGGGCCTCTGACTCAGCTAGAGGAGTTAAATTAAGAGTTTAAAGGGATACTTCAGGATTTTGGCAATGATGAACTTTATCTACTTCCCCAGAGTCAGATGAATTTATGTTCAGTATGAAGGAAGTTAGAGGTAGTTTTGCGAGTCAAAATGGTATCCACAAGTTCATCTGAATCTGGGGAAGTAGATAAAGCGCCAGTCATTGCCATTGCCAGTCTCCCTTGAAGAAGACAACCTTCCATCTTCTCTCGTTTTATAACAATTCACTCTAGTTAATCCTCTGTATGTAAATGTTCTGTTAAATGAGAGAACTATCTTATTACAGGTAACAGTTGTGCGTGTGTCACTGGTCTTACCTTCCTGGTGAGCCTACGTTTGATCTCTCGGACCTCTGCCTGCCTGTCTACCTGGTTCTTGGCTGGAAAGGAGAGAGAGAGAGCAGGGTTCTGTACAGGGTTCTAAACCATTGTTTAGAACCCTGTACAGACATTCACCAAATTGTGCAATTGTTGTCTTTTTCACAAAAATTTGAATTTCCAATGGGACTTAATAAAGGTACAAATACAAAAGTACACTGACATAATTTTTTCTTCTAATCCACGATGATAAGTGGCATCAGGGTCTTGGAATGTGGCCTCATTTATATAAATAATAAGAATCCTTACTGAGAGAGAAATACCAGTGGGGATTGATCAGTGATTAGGTGAAAACCTAGGCCCCATTCTAATTCCATAAAAGTGCATTATTCCTTCCTCCCTTCATGGTCTCTGATTAGACATGATCAGACAGGTGAAGGCAAGGGCTCCACGCCTCCACCACAAAGCCTTCACCTGTCTAAAAAATTGTGATGGGGAGTTGGAAAGACTTACGTTGAAGGATGTTTCTCTGCTCCAGCTCCTCTGCACTGGGTCTCTGGCTGAGACGCCTAGAGGATAGAAGTTAGAATATCAATATCACATCAACCTTGTGTTAGATTTGGTGTGTGTATATGTGGAGAGAAAAGAGAGAAAGAGAGAAGAGGAAAGAGCGAGAAGAAAATGATAGTGAGACTCTGTGGCTTTATCTATTACCTTGTGAGTGCAGAGCCTATTTGTGTGCGTATGGCATCCCATTGCTCCCTGCTCTGCCACGTCAGCCCTGTTGACCCTTGGTGTGTGTGTCCTGGTGTGTGTCCCGGAGTGCATCGTTCGGTGTGACCGCTGGACTTGTCCTCTCGAGCATGTTTCTCTGGGGCGTGTCGGTTACTCAGTTTCAAAGCTAAAGTGTCTTTCCTTCTGACCCTGCTGGCCAAAGCACCTGAACAAGAACCACAGAGAGATGTAGTCAGGTATACAAAGATATAGAGTACCAGTCATTAGTTTGGGCACACCTACTCATTCAAGAGTTTTCTTTATGTTCACTATTTTATACATTGTAGAATAATAGTGAAGACATCAAAACTATGAAATAACACATATGGAATCATGTAGTAACCAAAAAAGTGTTAAATAAACCAAAATATATTTAAATGTTTGAGATTCTTCAAAGTAGCCACCCTTTGCCTTGACAGCTTTGCAAACTCTTGGCACTCTCTCAACCAGCTTCACCTGGAATGCTTTTCCAACAGTCTTGAAGGAGTTCCCACATATGCTGAGCACTTGTTGGCTGCTTTTCCTTCAGTCGGCGATCCAACTCATCCCAAACCATCTCAATTGGGTTGAGGTCGGGTGATTGTGGAGGCCAGGTCATCTGATGCAGCACTCCATCACTCTCCTTCTTGGTCAAATAGCCCTTACACAGCCTGAAAGTGTGTAGGGTCATTGTCCTGTTGAAAAACAAATTATAGCCCCACTAAGCGCAAACCTGATGGGATGGCGTATTGCTGCAGAATGCTGTGGCAGCCATGCTGGTTAAGTGTGCCTTGAATTCAAAATAAAATCAGACAGTGTCACCAGCAAAGCACCCCTACACTTCCTCCACCGTGCTTCAGATCATCCGTTCACCTACTCTGCGTCTCACAAACACACAGCAGCTGGAACCAAAACTCAAATTTGGACTCATCAGACCAAAGGACAGATTTCTACCGGTCTAATATCCATTGCTCGTGTTCCTTGGCCCAAGCAAGTCTCTTCTTCTTATTGTTGTTTTTTAGTAGTTGTGTCTTTGCAGCAATTTCGACCATGAAGGCCTGATTCACACAGTCTCCTCTGAACAGTTGATGTTGAGATGTGTCTGTTACTTGAACTCTGAAGCATTTATTTGGACTGCAAATTCTGAGGCTGGTACCTGTACCTCTGCAGCAGAGGTAACTCTTTACTTCCTTTGCTGTGGCGGTCCTCATGAGAGCCAGTTTCATCATAGCGCTCGATTGTTTTTGCGACTGCACTTTTATTTATCCATTATTTTACCAGGTAAGTTGACTGAGAACACGTTCTCAGCAACGACCTGAGGAATAGTTACAGGGGAGAGGAGGGGGATGAAAGAGCCAATTGTAAACTGGGGATTATTAGGTGACCGTGATGTTTGAGTAGGTGTGTCCAAACCTTTGACTGGTACTGTATAGGTATCATGTGTGGCTCAATTGGTAAGAGTGCAGTGCTAACAATGCCAAATGACGGGTAAATTCCCACAGGGATCATAGTCACATCATAGCTCACTCTACTGTAAAATGTGTAAAATGTGTCTGATAGGTGGCATATATATTTTTACAGTATTTTAAAGATGCTGCTGTATCTGAGTATAAATGTTTATCCATAAAGCAATTCAAGTGAGACAGAGATACATACTGGGTGGAGGCTCATCCTCCTCATCATCCTCGTCTGAATCTTCATCTTTATAGAGCACTGGCCCGTCCGAGTCGCTGTCGTCCCTTTGCAAGTCCTGCTGTTCTTCCTCCTCCTCCTCCTCACTGCTGTTGGGTCCCTCAGGGATGACGTTGATGCTGGGCTCTCCCACCATGCACCTCCTGCTCCGTGGCTCCAGCTCTGGCTGGGGGAGCTCCCCATCATACTCCTCCTCTTCTTCGTCATCATCCTCCTCCTCCTCCTCCGAGTAGTCATCCTCAGCCCTGATAGTGAGAAATGGAGCGATGGAGACCAGATGAATTTTCAACAGAAATAGGAAAAGCCTTCAGTCACATATCATTATTGATGGAGCTGATAATAAATCATTGGCATCACAGAAAGATTGTGTGGCTAGATCCTTTCATAAGTCCTTGCCAACTTTACACCTAATGTGTAAAGGTGTGTGTTTTACTCAAGTCTAGAACATTGACGAAATACCCACAGCGACATATAGGACTCACAGTTTCAGAGGCTGGATGCTGACGGCTAGGGGCCGGCTGCGGTCCCCCTGGTACTCGGGCGGTGTCTCGAAGAGCAGGGAGTGAGCTGAGCGCTGGGAGCTGTCGGGATGTGGCTGGGCTGGGCCGGGGCTGGACAGGGCCCTCTGGATCATGATGTGCAGGGGGACGGGGGCCGGCCGCTGGGGGGGCTCATTGGTGGGGCTGGGGGGGTCAAAGAGCAAGGGCTGGGGGATGGGATGTTGGTAGGAGTGCTGGTGGTGGAGGTAGTGCGCTTGCAGATGCTGGCGGGGGGGAGAAGGGGGGATGTGGTTGGGTAAGGGCGGTGACGGGGGAGGCATCTGGAAGCCCGCTGAGTGGTTATGATGGTCCTCAGGAGAAAGCAGGGAAGGGGAAGGGGTGGAGACAGACTGGGTGGACGCAGACGGGTCCTCTGGGTTGCGCTTTGTGACAGGGGTGGTCCTCTTGGGGGGCATCGGTGGGGAGGGCTTAGTTGGCACAAGGCTGGTACCGGCCTGGGTGAGGTTGCCTGTGGGATGGAGAAACAGTTTCTTATCAGAGTGTGTGACACATTCAAACACACATGTTCACTTACTTTATTAACCTAAATCTGGGATTTCAACTGCGGATCAAGTGAGTGCACTTGCTTGTTTACGTCTCCATTTACATGTAAGATCGAGCCCAAGTAACATGGGTGAGTGCATATGAATGGATATACACACCCAGATCACATGACTGAGTCCACATGAATGCATAGGTCGACAAACCCAGGTCACATGACTGGGTCCACATGAGTGTATCCGACAGGGTCTTACATTACAAACGGGTGCATGTGGCAATCAAGGTTACAGTGAGGGTTTGAATAAGTACACATGCTCTAGAACACACACAGACCATATACAAATCGAATTGGCCAGTATGCATCCATCGCTTCTTAGCATCTCTGAACTGAGAATTATGAAAAAACCCTGTTCAACCAAGCTGGAATAGACATTTTGCGATTGCATGCAAACCTTTAAATACGTAAGCTCGATGCAGTTGCTGATGAATGTGTCAACATGAAATAGCATTAAAATACAAAGCCATGGAGACATACTGCATTGGAGTACAATAGATCACAGCAGCAGACTGATTGAGCGCCAGACATGAAGCATGCTATAGACTGGATTATAACATCTGCTTTAAACAGAGTCAAGCCCTTTATCTGCCCTTCTCCCCTCTCTCGCTCCAGAGCAGATGTGTGGATTAGCCTTTATGGGGCAGCCTGGTCTGCGCTGCGCTGCCACAGCTAGCCATCACGGGAGACACTCAGTAACTCCCCCATTCACATGCCAGAGGTGGTAGTACACATATGGTGGTCAGAGGCCCACGTACACCCACACCTCACTCAACCTTGTCACGCGCATGCAGCCTAACGTGGCATGAGCAGAAGAGAGCACTCAATCCAGGCCGTTATAGGTTAGTCCATCAGTTGCATCCAGGTAGCGTTTGGCATGAGGCTTTTCAAGTCAGGATGATGCAATATGATGACGCAAGTGACCAGAAGGTTGACATTAACAGGGGTGTGGCATACAGCCACACATACAACGCAGGCTTGGGAAGACGTTAGAGAGACAGGGTGGGCACCGTTGCTGCGGCGATGCCAGTGAAGAGGGGCATTGGTGGGCATCCTTTGTTTTACCTGACCGCAGGCCTCTGCCGTCCCGCCGGCACAGGTAGACAGGGAGGGACAGGTAGACATCATAGTCGCCCTCGCGTTTCCAGCAGGACCAGTAGAGGGGCAGTTGGGAGTCATTCTGGTTCTCACCCCCCTGTAGAGTGGAGGCTGGCAGGGGACGAGAGGCACGACACACAGGCCTTCAGCTCTCATATAGGCTCGCTGAATGTATACACTGTGTATAGGGTGACCAGACATCCCTGATTTCCTGGGACAGTCCCCAATTTTAGTGGCCTGTCCCTGGCTAGAGCTGCCCCCCCCCCCAAAAAAAAATATCCCCGATTATCCCTCAGAAAGAAAGATGCAACTGTTGATATTGAAGTTTATATTTCAATAATCAAAACACTGTATCCAGTCAGATTTGCATGTACAAATTGTCTATCCCTGTACCAAACTTGTTTGACCATTTATGAGAACGTTTGATCATTGATACAAACATGTAACCACTGCATGAACAACCATACCCACCAGGCTGCTAAACAAGTGATTCTAAAATGACTAGCCTAAGATAACGGTGGAGGGGTAATCCATTTCTGTGTTAGAATTAATACGTATTTGAAAGGAATATAGTGAAAATTTATAGTTAACTATAGTTCCATAACATTGTATTTTATATTTTTGCACAGCTAGCCCCATATAAAAAAATCCATGATTTTCATTCCAATATCTGGTCACCTTAACCTTAACTACACATACACTAGGGTGGTGTTCATTTGGGCACGTCGTAGCACAACATTTTAAATACAGTCCAGGTAGTCCTTCCTGGTTTCAGCCATTTAAAAAAAAAAAAATGTGTGGTGTCTTATGAACACGACCAAGGTGGATATGCTTACACTGAACGCACTACCAGCACCCAGAACAAGAGGGTTTGTGTAATTAGAGTACTGTGCTAAGTGTCTGAGGGGCTTGCCTGGGCTGTGAGAGGGGCATCAATGGGGAAAGTGAAGAGGTTATCAAAACTCCTTCAGCTTCAGGCCCTCTAGGTTAGCCGGTGAAGTAATCACTCTGTACCTAGCTACCTGTTAGGAATTTTCCTAATTAACTAGTGGAATACCTTTGAAAAGTCACTACTGGCTCAGCTAGCATTCGTATACAGTTTGATATGTTTCAACAGCAGCTGGGCAAGCAATGATTGCATATTCCGTATCATGTCGGATCAGATTATAAATCTACAAGTATCCGATAACTTTTCCCAGTAGTTTATGATAACCTTGGTTTGAACATTACCTAACAAAATGCACTGGCTAAAATGCATTGTTGACAGTAACGGAACGTATTGTAATTGTACCAAATTAAGAATGCAGCGAAGCAACTTCTTATTGCCGTTTCTCCTTCCTGCTACATCATGAAAAAACCCCATTGTTCAGAGTATTGTATGCCACCCCTTTTAACATATCCGACATGGTTTAATACATCGGAATTGTTTACATAATGTGAGAGCTGAAATGTCTACATACATTCTAGAACGTACATATGAAATAGCTTGACAGACTATAGATGGCAAATAGGTGACACGAGCGCATGGCAAATGACTTCCAAGCCCACTAGCTCCAGGCTAAACCAACCAACCTACATGTAAAAATGACACAGGAAACTAGAGGGGATATATACAAAAAATGTGTTTAAACAGTCCTAAGGTAACAGGCGTATCAGATCTCGAAGAGAACAACAGTGAATAAAGTCAGGCTTCCCTGACGAGAAACGCCCCTGGTAAAAACAACATTAATATTGTCTTCGTATGGAGCTGAGCAGCAGCAGGCTCAGAGCCACCAGAGTCAGTGGTGTCCTGGGAGAGTACAATGCCAGGGAAAATCTCTGCTCTGCTGCTGCTGTCTAAAATAGTTCAGTCTTATTAAGTTATCGTCTGGGGAACAGCTGCTGGAGCCGCAGGGATAACATCATTATAAAGATGAGTGGCAAAGTGTGTGTGTGAGATAGAATGCGCGCGACGTGCACATGTCCCTTGTAGTAACGCCTATGCATGTAACGTGAGTCTTCTGCAGACATGCGTGCATGTGACACTTGACTACATGTTACACGAGGAAGCTCCACTGAGTGAATGTGTGTGTGTGTGTGTGTGTGTGTGTGTGTGTGTATTGATGCAAGCTGCACCTGGTCTCCTCTGGCATCTCATTAGCTAATTCTGCCATCCCGTGATTAAACAGGCAGCTGCGGTCCCTACTACTACAACCACCGCAACTAGTACTACTACTCACCTAACATGGCAGCATTAACGCCCCTGTTGACGGGCTTGGGCAGTGGGAGGGGAGGCTGCTTGGTCACCTGGGGGGTGGAGGATGGAGCGAAGGACACTACTGCTGAAGATTGGGGGTTGGCGCCTGCAGAGGAGACAGTTCGGGCAGGCATTGCAACTGCAGAGGAAGAAGAGGAGGAAGAGTACGTGGTTGCAGGGTGGTTGGATGGGGTGTGGGATGAGGGTGACCCTTCGCTGCCGGGCTCGGGGGTGGAGCTCATCAGCCACTTGGGGGGCATAACGGACTGTTTGGGGGGCAGAGACTCTCGGAGAGTGTCCCGCAGCAAATCTGGATCAGGAACAAAATGGCTCTCCGATTCTGCAAAACACACAGCACACAAAACACATGTTACATAACATACATGTGTTAAAGAGCACTATACATTTAATAACTAATCATCATCATGAGAGACACATGAGCACATTCGTGTCAAAGACCGTACACACTGCTAGCCTTTTTGGACGTGTTTGGCTCTTTCAAAAATGGAAAAGATACTATCTCATCCCTAAAAAACATAAATGTTTCAGTCTTGGGTTGAAGCACTGAGCCAATTTGTGCTATTCACTCAGCCACTCTAGTGTGTGTGTGTGTGTGTGTGTGTGTGTGTGTGTGTCAAAAACCTTGTATGAGATTGTCATTATCAGGGGATCCGCTGTGTAGATAAACAGTGCTGTAATTACAGTACTAAACCCCCATTCCCCTAGCCCTCCACCCTGCTTCTTATCCCACGCCATTCCTCAAAGCTGAAGTTTATTTATAGACAAGTCTTTATCACACGCTGATGTCACAGAGAAAATAGGAAATAGTGCCTTCAGAAAGTATTCACACTCCTTTACTTTTTTCAAATGTTGTTGTGTTACAAAGTGGGATTAAAATGTGTCCTTTTTTGTCAATGATCTACACAAAATGCTCTAATGTCAAAGTGGAAGAAAAATTCTAACATTAGTTTTTTTTTATGGAAAATAAAACCATAATATATCTTCATTAGATAAGTATTCAACCCCTTGAGTCAATACATGTTAGAATCACCTTTGGCAGCAATTACAGCTCTGAGTCTCTGGCACACCTGGATGGTACAATATTTGGCCATTATTCTTTAAACAATTATTCAAACTCTGTCAAGTTGATCATTGCTAGACAGCAATTTCCAAGTCTTGCCACAGAGCCAATTTAAGTCAAAACTGTAACTAGGCCACTCAGGCACATTCAAGGTCGTCTTAGTAAGCAAGCCCAGTGTATATTATGGCCTTGTGTTTTGGGTAATTGTCCTGTTGAAAGGTGAATGTGTCTCCCAGTTTCTGTTGGAAAGTTTTTCCTCTAGGACTATGTCTGTGCTTAGCTCTATTCCATTTATTTTCATCCTAAAAAAAAACTCTAATCTTTGCCGATGACAAGCATACCCATAACATGATGCAGCCACCATGCTTGAAAATATGAAGAATGGTACTCCGTGGTGTGTTGGAATACAGGCTTCCTGTACAGGCTTTCTTTGCATTCTGTCATTTATGTTAGTATTGTGGAGTAACTACAATGTTGTTGAGCCATCCTCAGTTATCTCCTATCACAGCCATTAAAATCTAAACTCTAACAGTTTCCTTCCTCTCTGGCAACTGAGTTAGGAAGGGTGCCTGTATCTTTGTAGTGACTTATTTAGGCTTGCCATTACAAAAGGGTTGAACATTTATTGACGCAAGACCTTTCAGCTTTTCATTTTTTATTAATTTGTAAACTTCTCTAAAAACATAATTCCACTTTGACATTATGGGGCATTGTGTGTAAATCGGTGACACAAAATCGAAATTTAATCCATTTAAAATTCAGGTTATAACAACAAACGTGGAAAAAGTCAAGGGTGTGAATACCTTCTGAAGGCACTGTAGGTCAGAGAAAACCGAGGGAGAGAGAAAAGGGGAGAAAAGGAGAGGGAGAGAGAGAAAGCCAGAAGATTAAGATATAAATCAGGGAGAGTATAAGATCTAAAATAGACACTAAAGGCCATTTAGCTCAGTGTGTAATAGCTGGAATGGTATCAATTAGCTTTAGCTCTTCAGCAGGGTTACAGTTGAGCTGACAGGCATTAGCTTTTAAGGACAGGAATGGTTAAAACGATAGTGCCGCATTAATTACGAAAGGAGAAGATGAGCTATTCCCTCTATTCCCTTCTGTTCCCGAATAAGACGCATAGCTGGAGCAGGACTCAGGGGAGCAAAGAGGCTCCGAGACTCCTGTCTATATCTGGGGCCAAACCAGAGGACTGAAGAGGAGGAAGATTGACTGGAGAGAGGGCAGTCAGAAAACCAGGCTCCAGGTAGAAGTTGCCCTTATGCAAAGATCTAGGATCAGCTGATCCTTTTCAAATCTTCCATTAGGGGGAAAAACACAAACCTTAGATCAGTGTCTAAGGACAGCTTCACCCTACTCCACAGAATAAGGCCGTGTGTGTGTGTCAAATCAAATTTGATTGGTCTCATACACATATTTAGGAGATGTTATTGCGTGTGTAGCGAAATGCTTGTGTTCCTAGCGTCAACAGTGCAGTAATATCTAACAAGTCACAACAATACACACATATCTAAAAGTAAAATAATGTGTTGGTGTTAATAGCTCACCTCTACGGGCCCTTCCCTCCTCTGCGGACGCGTGCCGGGGGAGGGTGGGTTTCCATGCCGTCTCAGCAGGGCGACTCCTCCTACCGTCCTCTGATGGCGCCTTCTGCAGGCCCGGCCGCTTGTCTCCGTCAGAAGGGTGGAGTCTGCCCCCACGTCTACCCTCCTCCTGTCCCATCCCCTGCACCTGGCCCATCGCCTGGCCCTGCCAGGCCATGTTAGACTTCCATTCCCCCTCCCCCTGGGACCGTACTGCTCCACCTCCTCGCCGGCCCTCCTCCTGCTGTCCGGAGCCTCTGGGGCCACCCTGGTCCCCATGGAGTTCTACATCCGGGGGGAATCGGACCCTGCGGTCCTCTATCTGGGGCAGCCAGGCTGGGTTCACCTTAAAGTCTGAGGGGTTCATCCCAAGGTCTGAGGGGGGTCTTGTCTGGTTCTCCTGCCCTCTGCCCCCTCCACCACCACCACCCACGGGCAGGGTGTGGCCATTCTTCACGTAGGACTGTTTGAGGCTGTGAGGATCGTCCCCATCTGTCACAAAAATGGATACAAGCAGTGAGACTTTCCATACAGAGTCACTCACACATGAGAAGATCTATAAACTAGCACTACTTTGAGTCACTAACCAAGTGTGAGGGAGGGGTTAGTCAGAAATCTAACAAAGCCATTATCTCTACTCAAAATGTTCTGCATATTTGAGTATAAATGGTGAAACTTAATTGGCTTGTTGAAATAGGGCACATGATGGACTTTTGGATTGGGTCCCTCTGTGCATCTGGACATGATTTCACAGGCCCCTTCAGAATGAGAGGTTTGAGAAAGGTGTCCTAACTGCCAAACCCTTTGGATCAGAGCTCTGGCCATGGAGGGAAATATGTTTAATAAACGGGCCTCTGCAACACGGCAGAGTGAGTAAGAGCACAGAACACACTTACTGTAAAAGATATTTCGCTGCAGGGCGCAATTCGTTCCACTTTCCCCAGCTCAAGAAAAACACCAATTAATTTTCTTCCAAAAATATACAGTTATACTGTTGAAAAGGAGCATGAGAGTGAATTTGCCTTTCTTCAACTGCCATTGAGTGTGCTGAATTTGAAGCCGTTACTCATCGACTATGCTGTCTGTGTAGGTGTGATAGCCCTGGACTTTTGTCTGATAAAGATAAAGCCATTTCCAATTTGCTCCCTCCCCCTTGGCTGCCAAAACCCTTAAATGTTTGTAGATCTGAAGGGTCTGGATAGGTATATGCAGGGTAGCGGTGGAGCGTCCACCATGTTGCTTACACTTTACAGATATAGAAACATTGAAAATGTTAGGAGGAAGGAGTAGGGAGCCAACTGGAACTGGCTGATTGAGTCATGTGAGTGAGTGACATCACCAGCGGCAGCACTCTTACCATTCTCTGAGAGCTCCTTCAGCACTCCCTGTTCTATAAGCTCCTGCCTCGGTCGCCTCATCGACATCTTTCTCTCCAGAACTGCCGTCAACACACAGAATTTAAGCCAGTGCATTAACGCACTGAGTTTCCCCCCCAGATTTCTTCCAGATAGCATATAAAACCGAAGATAATATTTCAAATTTTAGTGTGTCATTTCACGTTCCAGAAGTCAAAGATGTAAGTTTACAGATCTTCAGATAAAAAGGATATTATTCTAACCACTATAACAATTGTCTTGTTTAAGCAGACTGAACTGGACACACTGGAAAAGGCCATGGCATGTACATATCACCAGGAGACAGTAAAACACACTGAAAGGCGTTTGATAAAGATTGAATGCAACACGTAAAAACTAACAAACACAATGAAGCCGGAACACAAACCTTCTGAAGTTTCCGTAAACTTCTCGCTGCTTTTCTTCTTCCTCCACTTCCATGGTTTGAAGATCTTGCCGAGGGTAGAGAACTTGCCCTTGCCCTTGCATGGGAGAGGGGTGCTGTCCCCATCTCCCTCTGTCGTGTTGTGCAGGTGGTCAACTTCATCAACTGGAGTAATGGAGTCAGAGAGAGAAGAATGGAGAGTCAAGAAACATTGGTGAAATATGACAACCATATCTGGGCATCTACAACATAACAACAGCACAGAGAGCAGAGGTAACCAGAACCCAGACAATTTCACAGTAGCCTAGCTGAGCTCTAACTCAGGCGAGCAAAACCTTGTGCACAAGCTGCTGTTTAGCCTGGCCCATGCACTCCGAGTAAAGTGGAGAAATAGCCTATAGCCTAACTGAGCTAGACTGACACCCATATGCACTCAGAATAAAGTGCAGAAGAACATTAGCCTAGCTATGCTAGACTGACACCAATACCCATTTGCTTTATCTTGGCCAGGTCACAATTGTAAATGAGAACTTGTTCTCAACTTGCCTACCTGGTTAAATAAAGGTAAAATAAATATACACCATGAGTAAAGAACATGGGAGGGCCAGGCTCATTAGAAAGGTTATTATCTTTAGCTCAGAGCTCTGGGACTGTGTGTGCTTTGGCAGGGTGATGGTGAAAGCTCATGTACTCCTCCACACATTCACAACAAAGTAACCAACAGCTTTGGGAAGGGAGAGTCCCTCTTGCACTGGCCTCCGTCCATAGCTTCCCACAGTCAAGAGTCTCACATTCCTCCCTACTGGGAGAATATTGTTATCAGCCTTTCAACACCAACAGGCTATGTGGAAGCACACATACACACATTTTTCACGAACAAATACACATTTAAAAATGATTTGGGAGGTAGGACTCGCTCTTTGGCGTCTCTTTCCGAGACACGCACAGACATCCAGCTGCCATGGTAACAGCTCAGGTGACTGACAGGCTGACAGACAAGGTGCTGAGCTTCACAAGGCCTCACACAGAACATCTCTGTGTGCCAGGTTCCTCTAAGGTTTAGGTTTTAATTCAGCAGACATAATATTTACTGTGTAGAAGGGCTGGGGCAAAACAACCAACCAGTCCCACAAAAACAGGATGTCCTGGCAATAATACTACTACAGCATTTCGGTTCACACAACAACGCACGCGTAAAAAAAAACTATATTTGCCAGCTGCTGATGGGCAGAGGTAATAATACTATACAAAACCTTCCTTCAAAAGACCAGAAGTGGAGGAATAGGAAACATGTCAAAAGGTGGAAATGGGCTCCAAAGCAGGGTCGTGGAGGTTATATTACAGAGCTAGTCTACCTGGGTGAGAGCTCAGGGTCCAGCTTCCATGGTGGTGGGACTTGAGGCAACATGCCATGAGGAAGCAGAAGGTTGTGTTCAAAAACTCAAACTCTTGTCCCTAGTCGATCCCAACACCCTAGGTAGGGAGGGGCTGGGGGCGGCTGTGACAGCGCAGAGACCCACAGCAGGCTTCTAAACCACATGGGGACAAAACGTCAAAGTTCAGAGGCCAGCTCCAAACAATATACAGTGGGGAGAACAAGTATTTGATACACTGCCGATTTTGCAGGTTTTCCTACTTACAAAGCATGTAGAGGTCTGTAATTTTTATCATAGGTACACTTCAACTGTGAGAGACGGAATCTAAAACAAAAATCCAGAAAATCACATTGTATGATTTTTAAGTAATTAATTTGCATTTTATTGCATGACATAAGTATTTGATACATCAGAAAAGCAGAAGTTAATATTTGGTACAGAAACCTTTGTTTGCAATTACAGAGATCATACGTTTCCTGTAGTTCTTGACCAGGTTTGCACACACTGCTGCAGCGATTTTGGCCCACTCCTCCATACAGACCTTCTCCAGATCCTTCAGGTTTCGGGGCTGTCGCTGGGCAATACGGACTTTCAGCTCCCTCCAAAGATTATCTATTGGGTTCAGGTCTGGAGACTGGCTATGCCACTCCAGGACCTTGAGATGCTTCTTACGGAGCCACTCCTTAGTTGCCCTGGCTGTGTGTTTTGGGTCGTTGTCATGCTGGAAGACCCAGCCACGACCCATCTTCAATGCTCTTACTGAGGGAAGGAGGTTGTTGGCCAAGATTTCGCGATACATGGCCCCATCCATCCTCCCCTCAATACGGTGCAGTCGTCCTGTCCCCTTTGCAGAAAAACATCCCCAAAGAATGATGTTTCCACCTCCATGCTTCACGGTTGGGATGGTGTTCTTGGGGTTGTACTCATCCTTCTTCTTCCTCCAAACACGGCGAGTGGAGTTTAGACCAAAAAGCTCTATTTTTGTCTCATCAGACCACATGACCTTCTCCCATTCCTCCTCTGGATCATCCAGATGGTCATTCGCAAACTTCAGACAGGCCTGGACATGCGCTGGCTTGAGCAGGGGGACCTTGCGTGCGCTGCAGGATTTTAATCCATTTTTTATTTTTATTTTTTTTATTTCACCTTTATTTAACCAGGTAGGCTAGTTGAGAACAAGTTCTCATTTGCAACTGCGACCTGGCCAAGATAAAGCATAGCAGTGTGAACAGACAACACAGAGTTACACATGGAGTAAACAATAAACAAGTCAATAACATGGTAGAAAAAAAGAGAATCTATATACAATGTGTGCAAAAGGCATGAGGTAGGCAATAAATCGAATAATTACAATTTAGCAGATTAACACTGGAGTGATAAATCATCAGATGATCATGTGCAAGAAGAGATATTGGTACTGGTGTGCAAAAGAGCAGAAAAGTAAATAAATAAAAGCAGTATGGGGGGTGAGGTAGGTAAATTGGGTGGGTAGTTTACAGATGGACTATGTACAGCTGCAGCGATCGGTTAGCTGCTCGGATAGCAGATTTTTAAAGTTGTTGAGGGAGATAAAAGTCTCCAACTTCAGAGATTTTTGCAATTCGTTCCAGTCGCAGGCAGCAGAGAACTGGAAGGAAAGGCGTCCAAATGAGGTTTTAGCTTTAGGGATGATCAGTGAGATACACCTGCTGGAGCGCGTGCTGCGGGTGGGTGTAGCCATCGTGACCAGTGAACTGAGATAAGGCGGCACTTTACCTAGCATAGCCTTGTAGATGACCTGGAGCCAGTGGGTCTGACGACGAACATGTAGCGAGGGCCAGCCGACTAGGGCATACAGGTCGCAGTGGTGGGTCGTATAAGGTGCTTTAGTAACAAAACGAATGGCACTGTGATAAACTGCATCCAGTTTGCTGAGTAGAGTGTTGGAAGCTATTTTGTAGATGACATCGCCGAAGTCGAGGATCGGCAGGATAGTCAGTTTTACTAGGGTAAGTTTGGCGGCGTGAGTGAAGGAGGCTTTGTTGCGGAATAGAAAGCCGATTCTTGATTTGATTTTGGATTGGAGATGTTTGATATGAGTCTGGAAGGAGAGTTTGCAGTCTAGCCAGACACCTAGGTACTTATAGATGTCCACATATTCTAGGTCGGAACCGTCCAGGGTGGTGATGCTAGTCGGGCGTGCGGGTGCAGGCAGCGAACGGTTGAAAAGCATGCATTTGGTTTTACTAGCGTTTAAGAGCAGTTGGAGGCCACGGAAGGAGTGTTGTATGGCATTGAAGCTCGTTTGGAGGTTAGATAGCACAGTGTCCAAGGAAGGGCCGGAAGTATATAGAATGGTGTCGTCTGCGTAGAGGTGGATCAGGGAATCGCCCGCAGCAAGAGCAACATCATTGATGTATACAGAGAAAAGAGTCGGCCCGAGAATTGAACCCTGTGGTACCCCCATAGAGACTGCCAGAGGACCGGACAACATGCCCTCCGATTTGACACACTGAACTCTGTCTGCAAAGTAGTTGGTGAACCAGGCAAGGCAGTCATTAGAAAAACCGAGGCTACTGAGTCTGCCGATAAGAATATGGTGATTGACAGAGTCGAAAGCCTTGGCCAGGTTGATGAAGACGGCTGCACAGTAATGACTTTTATCGATGGCGGTTATGATGTCGTTTAGTACCTTGAGCGTGGCTGAGGTGCATCCGTGACCGGCTCGGAAACCGGATTGCACAGCGGAGAAGGTACGGTGGGATTCGAGATGGTCAGTGATCTGTTTGTTGACTTGGCTTTCGAAGACCTTAGATAGGCAGGGCAGGATGGATATAGGTCTGTAACAGTTTGGGTCCAGGGTGTCTCCCCCTTTGAAGAGGGGGATGACCGCGGCAGCTTTCCAATCCTTGGGGATCTCAGATGATACGAAGGAGAGGTTGAACAGGCTGGTAATAGGGGGTGCGACAATGGCGGCGGACAGTTTCAGAAATAGGGGGTCCAGATTGTCAAGCCCAGCTGATTTGTATGGGTCCAGGTTTTCCAGCTCTTTCAGAACATCTGCTATCTGGATTTGGGTAAAGGAGAAGCTGGGGAGGCTTGGGCGAGTAGCAGCGGGGGGGGCGGGGCTGTTGGCCAAGGTTGGAGTCGCCAGGAAGAAGGCATGGCCAGCCATTGAGAAATGCTTGTTGAAGTCTTCGATTATCACGGATTTATCGGTGGTGACCGTGTTACCTAGCCTCAGTGCAGTGGGCAGCTGGGAGGAGGTGCTCTTGTTCTCCATGGACTTTACAGTATCCCAGAACTTTTTGGAGTTAGAGCTACAGGATGCGAATTTCTGCTTGAAAAAGCTGGCCTTTGCTTTCCTGACTGACTGCGTGTATTGGTTCCTGACTTCCCTGAACAGTTGCATATCGCGGGGGCTCTTCGATGCTATTGCAGTTCGCCACAGGATGTTTTTGTGCTGGTCGAGGGCAGTCAGGTCTGGAGTGAACCAAGGGCTATATCTGTTCTTGGTTCTGCATTTTTTGAACGGAGCATGCTTGTCTAATATGGTGAGGAAGTAACATTTAAAGAATGACCAGGCATCCTCAACTGACGGGATGAGGTCAATATCCTTCCAGGGTACCCGGGCCAGGTCGATTAGAAAGGCCTGCTCGCAGAAGTGTTTTAGGGAGCGTTTGACAGTGATGAGGGGTGGTCGTTTGACCGCAGACCCGTGGCGGATACAGGCAATGAGGCAGTGATCGCTGAGATCTTGATTGAAGACAGCAGAGGTGTATTTGGAGGGCAGGTTGGTCAGGATAATGTCTATTAGGGTGCCCATGTTTACGGATTTAGGGTTGTACCTGGTGGGTTCCTTGATGATTTGTGTGAGATTGAGGGCATCAAGCTTGGATTGTAGGACTGCCGGGGTGTTAAGCATATCCCAGTTTAGGTCACCTAACAGAACAAACTCTGAAGCTAGATGGGGAGCGATCAATTCACAGATGGTGTCCAGGGCACAGCTGGGAGCTGAGGGGGGTCGGTAGCAGGCGGCAACAGTGAGAGACTTATTTCTGGAGAGATTAATTTTTTAAATTAGAAGTTCGAACTGTTTGGGCATAGACCTGGAAAGTATGACAGAACTTTGCAGGCTATCTCTGCAGTAGATTGCAACTCCTCCCCCTTTGGCAGTTCTATCTTGACGGAAAGTGTTATAGTTGGGTATGGAAATCTCAGAATTTTTGGTGGCCTTCCTAAGCCAGGATTCGGACACGGCAAGGACATCAGGATTGGCAGAGTGTGCTAAAGCGGTGAGTAAGGCAAACTTAGGGAGGAGGCTTCTGATGTTGACATGCATGAGGCCAAGGCTTTTTCGATCGCAGAAGTCAACAAATGAGGGTGACTGGGGACATGCAGGGCCTGGGTTTACCTCCACATCACCCGAGGAACAGAGGAGTAGTAGGATGAGGGTGCGGCTAAAGGCTATCAAAACTGGTCGCCTAGAGCGTTGGGGACAAAGAATAAAAGGAGCAGATTTATGGGCGTGGTAGAATAGATTCTGGGCATAATGTGCAGACAGGGGTATGGAGGGGCGCGGGTACAGCGGAGGCAAGCCCAGGCACTGGGTGATGATAAGAGAGGTTGTATCTCTGGACATGCTGGTCTCAATGGGTGAGGTCACCGCATGTGTGGGGGGTGGGACAAAGGGGGTATCAGAGGTACGGAGAGTGGAACTACAGGGTCCATTGCAAACCAAAACAATGACAATGAAAACTAGCCTGAACAACAGTATGCAAGGCATATTGATATTTGAGAGAGACATACAATAAGGCATAAAGTGATTGCAGGTCTTGATTGGGAGAGCTAGCTAAAACAACAGGTAAGATAACAGCAGCAATAACAGGGTGCTAGTCTGACACAGCAACAACAGGTAAAAAATGGCGATGACTAGGCAGAGAGGGTCGGATTAACTACACACAGATCCTGAGTTAAAGCACAGAGCCGACAGATAAGACACAAATAAACAGAATGGAGTACCGTGAATTAATGGACAGTCAAGCATGCATCAGCTATGTAGCCACGTGATCATAGTGTCCAGGGGGCAGCCGTAGATGGAGCAGAGGAGGCCTCCACTAAGCTAGCACGCGGCGTGTAAAGTTAGTAGCCCGGGGGGTGGTCTGCTCAGACGGAGGGGGTCTGCTCAGACGTGGTTGTGTCGACAGAGAATCCAAGCCAGATGGCGATGGCGAAAGAGAGGTTGTGAATTGTAGAATAGTGTTTGCTAACTGGTGCTAGCTTCGTGGCAGTGGCACTAGCTCTTCAGCTAGCCGGCAGATGGGCCTAGCTCGAGGCTAGCTCAAGGCTAACTGGTGCTTGCTTCGGGACAGAGGTGTTAGCCAGTAGTAGCCACTCGGTTGCAGCTAGCTAGCTGTGATGATACGGTGTAATTGTCCAGAGCTTGCGTCAGGAATCCGGTGATGTGGTAGAGAAAAAGCAGTCCTATATGCTCTGGGTTGATATCGCGCTTGCAGCTAGCCGGCAGATGGGCCTAGCTCGAGGCTAGCTCAAGGCTAACTGGTGCTTGCTTCGGGACAGAGGTGTTAGCCAGTAGTAGCCACTCGGTTGCAGCTAGCTAGCTGTGATGATACGGTGTAATTGTCCAGAGCTTGCGTCAGGAATCCGGTGATGTGGTAGAGAAAAAGCAGTCCTATATGCTCTGGGTTGATATCGCGCTGCAGCTAGCCGGCAGATGGGCCTAGCTCGAGGCTAGCTCAAGGCTAACTGGTGCTTGCTTCGGGACAGAGGTGTTAGCCAGTAGTAGCCACTCGGTTGCAGCTAGCTAGCTGTGATAATACGGTGTAATTGTCCAGAGCTTGCGTCAGGAATCCGGTGATGTGGTAGAGAAAAAGCAGTCCTATATGCTCTGGGTTGATATCGCGCTTGCAGACTGGCAGGTATCGGCCCGGTATTGAAGCTGGCTGTGTCCGAGTTAAGGGCGAAGACCGCAGCAGTGGCTAACTGACTACTAGCTAGTAGCTAGTTATCTGGCTAGCTTCTGATTGGGGTTAGTTTACGGTTCTAAAGTATATAAAAAATAGCAGGTCCGTACCACATTGGGTGAGGCGGAATGTAGGAATGTATATTCAGTTCCTCGATGGAAAGTGAAATTAAAATAAATACGAAATGTATACGAAAAATACGAATACTATTTACACGGGACAAGACAGGACAAAGACACATCCGACTGCTACGCCATGACGCACTACGCCATGACGGCGTAGTGTGTTACTAATGGTTTTCTTTGAGACTGTGGTCCCAACTCTCTTCAGGTCATTGACCAGGTCCTGCCCGTGTAGTTCTGGGCTGATCCCTCACCTTCCTCATGATCATTGATGCCCCACGAGGTGAGATCTTGCATGGAGCCCCAGACCGAGGGTGATTGACCGTCATCTTGAACTTCTTCCATTTTCTAATAATTGCGCCAACAGTTGTTGCCTTCTCACCAAGCTGCTTGCCTATTGTCCTGTAGCCCGTCCCAGCCTTGTGCAGGTCTACAATTTTATCCCTGATGTCCTTACACAGCTCTCTGGTCTTGGCCATTGTGGAGAGTTTGGAGTCTGTTTGATTGAGTGTGTGGACAGGTGTCTTTTATACAGGTAACAAGTTCAAACAGGTGCAGTTAATACAGGTAATGAGTGGAGAACAGGAGGGCTTCTTAAAGAAAAACTTACAGGTCTGTGAGAGCCGGAATTCTTACTGGTTGGTAGGTGATCAAATACTTATGTCATGCAATAAAATGCAAATTAATTACTTAAAAATCATACAATGTGATTTTCTGGATTTTTGTTTTAGATTCCGTCTCTCACAGTTGATGTGTACCTATGATAAAAATTACAGACCTCTACATGCTTTGTAAGTAGGAAAACCTGCAAAATCGGCAGTGTATCAAATACTTGTTCTCCCCACTGTACATCCAGCTCCTCAGGAAGTTACAAAAACCAGTGGATTCAGGTTATGATGTGCAAAGAACGAGTTGCTAAATGCAGTTGTCTGTAACACACACTCCCCTGGTTCTCATACACTCAGGCACAGCAGGCTCTGGCAGAGCGGTCTGCCGCTGACAAGGAGAGCACGGCAGGCAGGTCAGCTAAAATCCACTCAAGCAGGATAAGTGCTGGCTGTGCTGGGCCGACACACTCCAGATCCACAGTGGGTTGACTGACTGATACTACCAGAAACACACAGCAGCAGAACATTCACTCCATTCAGCTGGTAGCAAGAAACACAGTTGATCTTATCACAGAGATTGGAAAGGTGACCAAATGGATCCTTCCTATACCCAAAAGGGTGCCTGAAGAGTGAGTGGAGGTCCGGTGTGTGTAGACTGTCTGCAGCTGTTGACTCGGACAGAGGAAGGGGCGGGTGAGGTCTGGGAAACACAGGGAGGAAACGGCACTCCACCCTGATCCTAACTGTGACAGAACAAAGACAACCTCCACCCCTCACACATCTTACTGTACTGGACATGGAAACAGAGAGCCTGTTTCAACTGATAGCCTGCATTGTAGGCTATAAAGCACACAGGACATAATATTAAGTGATAATGCCCGAGAAGGCGGTGTTTGGAGGATATATTGGCACGGGTGTTAGATAATTGTGCCAATATATCCTTCAAACACCGGCTTCGAGGGCATTATCACTTTTATACAATGGGTTACCAACATATTCAAATAATGATTGACATATTTTCATTAACTTTATTTTGATGAATTTATTTGACATTTAAGTCATTTAGCAGACGCTCTTATCCAGAGCGACTTACAAATTGGAAAGTTCATACATATTCATCCTGGTCCCCCCGTGGGGAATGAACCCACAACCCTGGCGTTGCAAGCGCCATGCTCTACCAACTGAGCCACACGGGACCTGTGAATTTATTCATACTATTTCATCCTTCCACAAGATATAGTCCCGACACAAATCTAGGGTTGCTACCCAAGCTGGCTGGTCGTTCATTCTATCGGTTCGGTTGCTGGAGACGTGACCCAGTCGTTCAGTCTAAATGTTCCATTGCCATACTGGCTGGCAACGTTCTTATCCCTTGCTTACTAGCTAGGCAACTACGGCAACTACAGTGCAGCCAGAAGAACAGCAAAATAGCTGCACTTGAATTTGTTTAAGCTGTTTTCTAGGGACATTTATTTGTATGCATCCGTAAAAATGAGCTAATGAGGCACGATTTCGCCTGGCATAGAAAATGTGCTCACTTGTCAGGACACTGTTGTTCAGAAGAGCTAGCCTATAACACAGCTAACACAATCACTTCAAACTGAAGCTGGAAAGACTGCAAACTAGCTGCACTTCATTTCGTAAAAAAAAAATTCAAATGACATTTCTTTGTATATATCCATAAAAATGATTCAAGCTGATTCATGATTTCGACTGGCTGAGAAACGCTGCCTGCCTGCCTGGCTGTCTCATTCCGATTCCCGACACGTTCATTACTATGGGACAGCTGAAAATCACATTTGAATATTGAAACAATGTTGCAAACGTCGTAGAGACAGAGAGCAAGGTTAATACAAATCTCAGAGGTTGAAAACTAAATGTTAGTCTAAAAGAAATGTGAAATAATGTCTAGATGCTTTTAATAGTCGAGATCAAGTTTATAAATTGCCTGGCTGGGCTGATGAGACAGTGGATTGCGCTGTCAGATTTTTATGTAAAAACAAAGGACTCAGAGAGGTCTGGATGACAAGTTCAAAGTGAATGATGCAGTGACAGCCAGGATACCAGTCTAGACAGTTCTGTCCAATCAGGAAGCCAGCGCATCTAGAGCTTGCCAATAAGGAAACAGGGTCAGACTTGGTCGTCACTAGTTATGTTACATTCACAAATAATAAAAAAATAAAATCGCTCCTCAACAGAAATAGGGAACCAACAAAATGAGCCTCTGACAACCAGAACGAAACAGGTGGGGTTTTAAAATGGGTTCTGAAAGGCATCCATGGGGGTGCCTACTGACTGGGTGCTGGCCAAACAAACTCGAGTAGGGTCTTAAACACCCACCATGTGTAACCGATGTGAAATGGCAGCTAGTTAGCGGTGGTGCGCGCTAATAGGGTTTCAATCGGTGACGTAACTTGCTCTGAGACCTTGAAGTAGTTGTTCCCATTGCTCTGCAAGGGCCGCGGCTTTTGTGGAGTGATGGGTAACGATGCTTCGTGGGTGACTGTTGTTGATGTGTGCAGAGGGTCCCTGGTTCGAGCCCAGGTAGGGGTGAGGAGAGGGACGGAAGCAATACTGTTACACCATGGACGCCCACTAGATTTGTCGCATCCACAACTAAATAGGACCAACCTCGAAAACAAAAACCAAAGCCTGTAACAGTTACCACAGCCACAAAGTCATAAGTGTCACGCCCTGACCATAGATTGTTTTGTATGTTTCTATGTTTTGTTTGGTCAGGGTGTGATGTGGGTGGGCATTCTATGTTGTATGTCTAGGTTGTCTTTTTCTATGTGTGTGGCCTAGTATGGTTCTCAATCAGAGGCAGGTGTCAGTCGTTGTCTCTGATTGGGAGCCATATTCATTCCTTTGTGTTTTGTGGGTGGTTGTATCCTGTGTTAGTGTTTTCACCATACGGGACTGTTTCGGGTTGTTTGTTTTGTATTTTTGTTATTTTGTTCTGTTTGATTGATTAAATTATCATTATGGACACTTACCACGCTGCGTATTGGTCCGATCCTTGCTACTCCTCGTCAGACGAAGAGGACGAAACCCGTTACATTAAGTTCCACCTATTTCTACAATTTTTCTTAAAATACAATTTTAAACCTAACCTTATGCCTAATCTTAAATTAAGAATATTTTTCATAAATTTTTACGATATAGCCAATTTCAACTTTGTGGCTTTACTATCTAGTGTAAACCGCCAGACTGGGATGATCTCAAAGCAATGCTAATAGCCACACCTCAGACTAGTGATGGGAAGTTTACTAGTCGGAGTTGTGGACGTTTCTACTCATTTAGTCAAAAGAACAAATCTTGACTAATTTTGTTCAGTTCAAAAGAATGATTAAAATAAATAAAAATAACTAGAGTTAAACTAAAAATAAATAGGCCTAAGTGGTGGTCATTAGGGGAAATTCTTATAAATGTGAATGTCCAGTTGCAGGTGGTTCTACAAAACAAAAAATCAGAAAGCTATTAAATCCATGTTTTGTACCGCGCTGGGAGGTTCTTCACCGACACACATCTAGCATTTCCCAGCGTCATTGCAGGAACTAGTCGTTTCTAGTAGTAGACGACAGCAAGTTACACAGTGCGACCAAAACAAAGATCTACACACATGCAAGAGTCATCTCTCGCTCGATACAAAACATGGTTTCAATATTTTTTTTTGTAGAATCAAACCAAATGTTATTTGTCACATGCGCCGAATACAACCGGTGTAGACCTTACAGTGAAATGCTTTCTTACAAGCACTTAACCAACAATGCAGTTTTAAGAAAATATATTTTTATAAAGTAAGAGATAAGAATAACAAATAATTAAAGAGCAGCAGTATAACAATAGCAGGACTATATCCTGGGGGTACTGGTACGGAGTCAATGTGCAGGGGACACCGTTGTCGAAGTAATATGTACATGTAGGTAGTTATTAAAGTGACTAAGCATAGATAATAACAGAGAATAGCAGCAGCGTAGAAGAGGGGTGGGGGGGCAATGCAAATAGTCTGGGTAGCTATTTGATTACATGTTCAGGAGTCTTAGAGCTTGGGGGTAGAAGCTGTTTAGAAGCCCCTTGGACCTAGACTTGGCACTCCGGTACCGCTTGCCGTGCGGTAGCAGAGAGAACAGTCTATGACTAGGGTGGCTGAAATCGGACAATTTTTACAGCCTTCCTCTGACACCGCCTGGTATAGAGGATGGCACGAAGCCTGGCCCCGGTGATGTACTGGCACTACCCTCTGTAGTGCCTTGCGGTCGGAGGCCGAGCAGTTGCCATACCAGGCAGTGATGCAACCCGTCAGGATGCTCTCGATGGAGTAGCTGTAAAACCTTTTGAGGATCTGAGGACGGCATGCCAAATCTTTTCAGTCTCCTGGGGGTGATAAGGTTGTCATGCCCTCTTCACGACTGTCTTGGTGTGCTTGGACCATGTTAGTTTGTTGGTGAGGTGGATGCCAAGGAACTTGAAGCTCTCAACCTGCTCCACTACAGCCCTGTCAATGAAAATGGGGGCGTGCTCAGCAACTGGACAAACATTTATAAGATAACCTTTTACCCGAAACGAGAAAAGTATTGCCAAGAGCAGGTTAGTTGAAAAATCTATGGTGTCATTTTGTATAAGCTAAGCTGTAACGTTGAGTATGGAAACATCGTTATGTAACATATCTTGCGTAAAAAAACGGTAGTTAATTATGATCCAGGTTTAGCCTCAGCCCCTTGACTTGCAGGAGCAGTCAGGTGAGCACGTGGTGGAGAGCAGATCGTGTTGTTTTAAGGGCCTCAGCAGCAGGCCCGCTGCCTCGAGCAGCCTGATCACTTACACAAGAGTCTGCTTCCGCAAGGAAAGCCCACCCTCTCCATCCCTAAACTAGTCACCTTCCATGTTTTGAAATGGAGCCTAGATAAGCTTTGACTAGTCACTAGTGGGTGGTACCAGAGAGGTAATTCCAATACCTACAGTTATTGGTTGAAAAGATAGCCATTTCGAAACCTGGTTTTGTGTACTTGTGCCTACACACCGGGTCTGACTGGCCATGTGGCATTTCAAATGCCAGATGGGCTGGTTGATTTTTTTCTGTAACTTGTTATTGGCACACTAGGCTGATTATTCGCGGGTTGCCATACTTCATCTCTATAAAATAATAATACTACCCAACCTCATAGGCTTAACCTCCGTGGGATAACAGACCACAACAATACTGAGGGAAGGGGGATGCAATGGCTCCAAAAAAGCACATAATAACGCCCTACACATTGACAGACAATCCTATTTCCAGTAATCCCTCAGAATTTTTTTTCAATATCTCACAGTTTACTGCCGCAAACAGTGAGGCATGTGTTTGTGCGGCTAATCTTTTTGTTTTGCACACAGCACTTCAGAAGGGTATCCTGCACTCAGTAATGTGGGTGCAAGCACACACACAACTGATATTCATCCACATGATCCCAGTGATTTTTAGCATTTCCTGTGGTAAAGAGAGAAATAAAGAGTGCAACATTGTTGATTACACAATCTCCTGCTCCGCCTCTCCTCTGCCCTCTCTCCTTCGCAGCTAAGATGTTGAAAAAAAAACTAGAAAAACTGAACACTAAGGATTGTATTATAATTGAGTGAAAGTGCTTGAGTGTATTTATAAAAGGTGCTTGTGTGTACTTGTGAGACTGATTATAGAGCATGTGTATGTGAGTGAGTAAGCTAGAAACTCACCGCTTCGGTGGATGTGTTGGTCCTGAGCTGGGGTCTCCAGAGGAAGGCTCTGTCCCATGATCCAGCCCCAGAGGGGCCTCTTTTGCTCTTTCTACCCAGGAATAGGCACTCCGTGCTGGGCAGAGGAGGAGCACACCTGGTCCACAGCTTGTTCAACCAAGTTCCCTGGTCTCCTCTTTCCCGGACACCTCTGTCTACTTTGCCAGCAACTCTGTGCGACTTTCTTTACCCTCTACCTCTTTTGGTATACTCCTCCCACTCTCCCTCCCTCTTTCGGTCTCTGTAAGACCTACCCTCCCTGCAAGTGCTCCCCACCCTCTCCCACTGACCCTCCCTCCTTGGTTCTCTGGGCCGGTCAGCATTCACAGACGGATGCCTATCATTCCTTTGAGCTGCACTGGTGGTGTATAAATATGCGTTTGTATTTTAGTGTGTTTGTGTGTGTGAGAGAGTGACATAATTTACCAACATTCTCTGGCTAACCTCTCAGGCTTTAGCCCTTCATATATGCCCACCACAGTGGGATCCTTTCTTCACAGGATCTCTTTCCACTTTGAATGGGGCACTCAGCAGCTTAATAGACCAAAACCAGTAGTAATGAAAGTAGTTTCAGCGGTGGGCTCTGACTGCTCATGTGACCTGACAGTGGCAAGATCCAGGTCAAAGGTTAAATAATGACACCCACTGAGGTATTCATATTCTGTCTCTATGGAGCCACCATATGGATGTACAGCATGAGCAGGAGGCTCCTAACAGCAACTCTGCCAGTAGGGCTGAGAGGTGTGAGTAGTCACAGAGAACTGCAAGGATGGGCCACTGTCCAAGAGAGAAATATCGGGAAAAAATATAGACAGTAGTACCTTCTCTCTCTCTCACTTCCGACATAGAAATGAAATTGTTTAAAGCTGAAAAACCAGAGCAGGTACAAAGCTACTAGCTTGTCCTTTGGGAGAGATATCTATTTCTATCTGTGCCCTCTATCAATGGAGATGTAGTTCAGCTAGAGCAGAAACTTCCTTCTCTCTCTGAGACCACACAGCATTCCATCAGCAGAAATGTCGCTAGTACTGCTGAGGAGGTCATGGGCTGGCAGGTAGCCTAGCGGTTAAGAGCAGAAAGGTTGCTGGTCTGAATCCCCGAGCTGACTAGGTAAAAAATCTGTTGACGTGCCCTCGAGCTAGGCACAACCCTAATTGCTCCTGTAAGTCGCACTGGATAAGAGCGTCTGCTAAATGACTAAAATGTAAATGTGAAAAATGAATGCACAATGGCGAGCCATTCAAAATGGCCGCGTATGCTTCACAAAAGCCTTCTTCACATTCACTTCCAGTCAGCACTCATGACAAGAGCAATATTGAGATGATACTGGATCGTTCCATGTCATTTCAGCAAGCCATGACAACCATGTTGACCTGGCCACTGTTTCAAATGCAAACTTTTAAGCATGAGAATGCATTACATAGGATATGAAGAAACAATACTCTTAGCTGCAGCTTCATACTATACTGAACAAAAATATAAACGCAACATGTAAAGCATTGGTCCCATGTTTCATGAGCTGAAAGAAAAGATTCCAGAAATGTTCCATATGCACAAAGCTTGTTTCTCTCAAATTTGTGTACATCCTTGTTAGTGAGAATTTCTCCTTTGCCAAGATATGCCACACCTGTCAGGTGGATGGATTATCAAGAAGCTGATTAAAAAGCATGATCATTACACAGGTGCACCTTGTGCTGGGGACAATAAAAGGCCACACTAAAAAGTGCAGTTGTCACACAACACAATGCCACAGATTGAGGGAGCGTGCAATTGGTATGCTGACTGTAGGAATGTCCACCACAACTGTTGCTGTAATGTATTGAAAACAAAGTCACTAAAAACAGACACCCCTTTATTATTATTTTTTTAAACCAATTTGTTTATGTATTTGTCTGAATTAATCTAAAATATTATATTCTACATGCTTTAGCATTAGTAGTCCATCAGGCCAATAGATGGCGATGTTGCACTGTGGTAGTCAGGAAAAACAGCAAGTTCTGGCCAAGTGCACGCACCATTCTTCAGAATAAAGAAAGCATCAAAACTTTGCAGATGTAAACTTGTCCGTTCTTTTTAACAGAACTTCCAAACGTTCTAATATCAAAAAAATATGTAATAACATGCAATTTAACAACTTTGTCAAAGTATTATCACGTTATCTGGAGTGTGGACGTTTAGTGCAGACAGTGCGGGTGCATGAGAGAAAGACGATTTTACGTTGGTGCCACTATCTTAAAGCTGAATGTATTGTTGTCAGTTTTCTTTATTGGTAGCAGTTTGTAGAAAAACATTCAGTTATTTTTGTCTTCATATATAAGTGTTTTTATTGTATGAACATGAAATACATTGTGGTTTTCATGTGAAATCATACAGTAGACAGGGTTATTTGTGGAACATTTTTGAATTCTGCTTTAGGTAAAGTGCATTTATGCAGTGTATTTTAAAGTGTGCACTTGTTTGATGGTAATGTTTTAAAAGTACGAAGAAGAAAATAGACAATTGAACAAGAGAAAAAAAACATTCTTCAGAATAAAGAAAACACCAGAACTTTGCAGACGTAAACTTGTGCCCGTTATTTTTTACTATTACAGGCCACCTCAGCTACAGACTGAGGCCGGTAACATTGCCAGAGAATTTAATGTTAATTTCTCTACAATAAGCCGCCTCCAAGGTCATTTTTTTTTTTGGCAGTACATCCAACCGGCCTCAAAACCGCAAACCATGTCTATCCACGCCAGGCCAGGTCCTCCACACCCTGCTTCTTTACCTGTGGGATCGTCTGAGACCAGCCAACCGGACAGCTGATGAAACTGAGGCGTATTTCTGTCTGTAATAAAGCCCTTTTGTGAGAAAAAACTCATTCTGATTGGCTGGGCGTGGCTCCCCAGTGGGTGGGCCTATGCCCTCCCAGGCCCACCCATGACTGCACCTCTACCCAGTCATGTGAAATCCATAGATTAGGGCCTTATGAATTCATTTAAAATTGACCGATTTCCATAAACACAACAATTTCAATGATTTTACTCAAAATAATTGAAATTGTTGCATTTATATTTTTGTTCAGTATACTTGTCAAACATAGGATTTTGTTATGGATTGGCGTGTTGGAATGTTACTCACTAAAATTTTTGTTAGGGTCCAAATTGGATGTTATTTACTATATTTATTGAATATTATATGAATCCTCTAATTTAAAATGGCCAAATTGGGTGCAATCAATCAGCTTAATGTCTCAGAGATCCAACTATATTTCGACAAAATAATGTTGCAGGAATGTTAACCTTATCAGAAACGATTTCAAAACAATTTGAAATGGCGGGTGTCAAAATCCTCTGTCTTGTGCTTTTTGAGGTGGAACAACAAACTGTTTGGGCAAAATACAGAGACAGAAAGAAGGGAGCGTGAAGGGACACACAAACGACTCCTTCCCAATGGAGAGCGAGAGAGAGCGAGAGAGAGAGAGCGAGATATCGGCAGATCCAGCCAGGCTGTTTTGGTTAGAACGAAGAGCATGTTTAAACCCACTACCTGGGGTCACATGCAACATGACAACACAGGGCACTGAACCGACGTGGGGTGTATTCAGTGATGTGAAACGTTCTGGAAGTCACAGATAGGAATAGAGTGAACAGAGCTGGCATGATCTGACAGACAATCATATCTGTTCTACACGATACATTCCTATCTGAAAGTTCTATCATGAACAGGCTCCTGGGTTTAAATATTTGTTTTCCTTCAAATCCTTTGAGCGTTTGATTGAGCCTGTCTGGAGTGCCAGGTGGGCGAGGTTTTCACTTTGGGGACTATTATATTGGTTCCATTGTGCTAGGCAAGCTCAATCAAGCACAGCTAAAGTATTTGCTGATTTGAACAGATGAGGTCTCTGACCTTCTTGGGCTGTCTCTCTCGGGTAGGAGCGTTTGGCCAGTAACCGAAAGGTTGCTGGATCAAATCCCAGAGCCGACAAGGTAACAAAAGTGTCGTTCTGCACCTGAACAAGGCAGTTAACCCCACTGTTCCCCAGGCACTGATGAAGTGGATATTTATTAAGGCAGCCCTCTGCACCTCTCTGATTCAGAGGGTTTGGGTTAAATGCAAAAGACACATTTCAGTTTTACAACTGACTAGGTATGACCCTTTTCCCCTTCCCCTTCTCTGATTCTGAAGATGGAGTCTGTAGTTGTACGGCCCTTTCTCACTGCCCCACATAAAGCCAAACTGGGCTGGCTTCCAGAGAGCGGGAGACAGAGCTGGGCCAATCCGCATGAGCCCGGAACCTGTCGACCTGGAAAACAGACTGGGCCAGGCCTCTTCAGCAGGCAGACGGCACGGAAGCTCAACACACAGACTGGTGCTAACAAGAAAGGGAGGGAGCCCATCTCCCTTGCCTACAGAGGGCGCCATAGAGAACTGAGCTGTCTGCTGTGCGCCGAGAAGCAGCAAAAACAAACTGCCCCATAAACACACCCAGGTCTATATTGCACTACTACACAAACCACAATGAACAAGAAGCCAAACTTACCACGATTTTCCATTACAAGGTCTGAGGCGCAACAGTCAACGGTTCCTGAAAAAGAAATGGCAACATTATTTATTAGCCTGCAGAGGTAAATGGCAAAAGGTCAACTTTAATGAGTAGCATTTATGTAAAAACTGAAAAGATGTACACTGTAGAAGGTCATTGGTGTTGGGAGGTGGTGGTCTTCAGCAGCAGTAGGTAGGTCTGTGGGGAGAGGTTTCAGGCCTCCCTGGAGATGCCCTCTCGGCTCAGTCCCTCTGTCCAGAGAGAGCACAACACACAGTCAGTCACACACAAATGGGAGGGGAGAGCATTTTACCAGCTATAAATGGGGATTGATAAACTCAAGTGACATTCCACATAAAACAACACTTACATATTTAGAGGATTTGGAGTGAGGAGAAGGGTAATGGCATCACTATGACACGCAAACACACATTGTCTTGACGATTGTTTGAAAACTGCATTTTTCTCTCTTCAGATTTACACCCAAATCTGAATTCTAAGCTATTTAATAAAAACAATTAGCAATGAACACATTGTGGTGTGTGGTAACTAAATATTAACTTGGGAAAAGAGAGTTAAAAGACATGCTCATTTACAGTCCATCTAGACTAAAACACACACACACACACGACTCTAGCTGCAGCTCGGTGTGACAGTGTCATAGCCAGGGGGACAATATTAAACCTTGGGAACAGAGCGGGAGCACGTTTGCAACTTATTTTTAGTGTCGCCAACTCGAGCAGATCTGCTGTAACAGGGACCTTTTTCAGGGAGAATGAAGGACAAGCACAGGAATGGTGTGGGTGCGTGCGTGTCAAGGGAGAGATGGTGGAGTGTCAAGGGAGAGGTGAAAAAGTGTGGGTGCAGGCTTGGGTTGAATGGCTGGAACCCGGTTACCAAGATTAAACACCCAAAACCACTCCCTTTTCCCGGGTTAAATAACTGTGAGAAACCAATAAATGATTTATATTAACAGCATGACGTTAAACTGTTAATATGCAATGTCTAAACCTGGCTTCTCTACGGCCTTCTCTCTGCATGATCAATCATAAACGCTCATGGTGTGGACAGACCATCTCGGTATGGAATGCAGTTCACACCGCATGTAGACCCATCATGGTAACTTAAAAAAAAAATACTTGCGACAGGTATGCTTACATTTGCTGCAGCATAGCATACTGCTACAGTAATATAAGGACCGAATGCACGTCTAATTTACACATCTCCATCTGGCTTTCGGGGATCAGTGGATTTTTGAATTGTAAAGATATTTTTTATTGCAGCTGCAGTTTTAAAACAGCCTATCACTCGAATATCGTTGCTTTAAAATCAGAGCATGCGCTAGCAGACTCTCCATCAATTCCCTTCAAATTGCATGAAAATAGATAATCCTGTTCAAGACATTCTAGCCTACCTCTTTCAGGTAATACATTCAATGCAGTATTAGCTTTACATATAGCTATGAATGATGGGTTATGCATAATAAGCTTCTAACTTATAGCCTCTGTGTCTTTTGCAATACGCATGTGCCTGTGCTCCGCTGGCCTCTAGTTAAAAAACCCTGGCAGGAAAAGCTAGAATAGCTTGCTGGACATTTTATATTTAAGAAAAATGTTATATACGAATAGACTATTTGAAGAGGGACGCAAGTTCGTTTGCTGAATGTTAAATACAACAGTCAACAGAACTGATGTTTAGTTTGAAAGAAGAACGAACGCACGATGGCAGTAGGCTGTATGCAGTTATTTAGTCAGACCCATAACCATTAAAATCTTCATGAAGGGAAGTGAAAGCCATCTGCATCTAATTCTAGTCCTATATTATTCAAGCATGTCATTAGAATGATAAACGTAAAGACCACGAAAATCATTTAATTTAGTGTAACGATCTGGGTGTAGTGGGTGCGAAGTCAGGCGCAGGAAGCAGAGAGTTCAGTGGTAGTGCTAATTTAATGCACAAAACGGCAAACATAAGCCAACCCACAAAACACAGGGCGCACACAAAACAAATGCCCCAAAACCGGGGACTGAAACAGTCCAGCAAAACCCACGAAATGAGAAACACGTAAACCTCAAAACGTGCACCCTAGTCACACAAACAATCCCGCACAAATAGCAGGCGGGCCTACTGGTTAATATAGCCCGACTAATCAACCAAACACAAAACAGGTGAAACCAATAAACAGAAAAGGGGGAAAAAGGATCAGTGGCAGCTAGTAGGCCGGTGACGACGACCACCGAGCACCATCCGAACAGGAAGGGGGAGCCACCTTCTGTAGGAATCGTGACATTTAGCTTAACTGTTGAAAGTGAGGAAGGAATGAAGCAACAGGAGGTAAGAGAAAGGGGTAGGCTAGTAACATCAGGGGAAATATTAATAAAAGGTACAGTGCCTTCAGAAAGTATTCAGACCCCTTGACTTTTCCCACAATTAGTTTACAGCCTCATTCCAAAATTGGTTAAAGTTTCCCCCCCTTAAAATCTATACACAACACCTCATAACAGACAAAAGAAAACAGGTTTTTAGAAATGTTTGCAAATGTATTAAAAATAGACTCAAAATTGAGCTCAGGTGCATTTCCATTCATCCTTGAGATGTTTCTACAACTTGATTGGAGTCCACCTGTCGTAAATTAAATTGATTGGACATGATTGGGAAAGGCACACACATGTCTTTATAAGGTCCCACAGTTGACAGTGCATGTCAGAGCAAAAACCAAGCCAATGGGGTCGAAGGAATTGTAGAGCTCAGACAGAGGATTGTGTTGAGGCACAAATCTGGGAAAGGGTATTAAAAATTAATTTGCAGGGACCACGTTAGGTGTAATGTCTTTGTGTGTGGTGAGTGAGTGAATGAGTAAGTGAGTGAGTCAGAGGTAAACGGAGAAAGTAATGAAAAGGCTGGAGGAACAGTAAAAGCTACAACCGTTCTAACTTGCTGCCCATTCAGAGGCCTTATATTACTACCATCAGATCATTTCCTGCAACCTCCCACCATGAAATGGTTATGACTTGCTTATAGTTGAGAATGTTTGGGCTAAAGTCTTACTTATGCTAAGGCACAAAGTTACAGGTACAGTGGTTAACAAAGGTTAACTTCTTATGGCTGCAATCCCGCTAACGGGATCGATATGACAACAGCCAGTGAAAGTGCAGGGCGCCATATTCAAACAGAAATCTCATAATTAAAATTTCTCAAACATACATGTGTCTTATACCATTTTAAAGGTAATCTTGTTGTTAATCCCACCAAAGTGTCCGATTTCAAATATGCTTTTCAGCGAAAGCACTACAAACGATTATGTTAGGTCACCACCAAACCACAATAAGCACAGCCATTTTTCCAGCGAAATATAGCAGCCACAAAAAGCAGAAATAGAGATAAAATTAATCACTAACCTTTGATGATCTTCATCAGATGACACTCATAGGACGTCATGTTACACAATACATGCATATTTTGTTTGATAAAGTTCATATTTATATCAAAAAAGTTTTTAAGAGTTTACATTTGCGCGTTACATTCACTAGTTCCAAAAACATGAAGTGATTTTGCATAGCCACATCGTATCAACAGAAATACTCATCATAAATGTAGATGATAATACAAGTTATACCTCTCCTTAATGCAACCGCTGTGTCAGATTTCAAAAAAGCTTTACGGAAAAAGCAGACCATGCAATAATCTGAGACGGCGCTCAGAACAATAGCCAAATTAGCCGCCATGTTGGAGTCAACAGAAACCAGAAAATACATGATAAATGTTTCCTTACCTTTGATGAACTTCATCAGAATGCAGTCCTAGGAATCCCAGGTCCACAATAAATGCTTGATTTGTTCGATAATGTCCGTTACTTATGTCCAATTAGCTACTTTGGTTAGCGCGTTTGGTAAACAATTCCAAAGTCACAAAGCGCGTCCACTATAACGTGATGAAATGTCCAAAAGTTCCATAACAGTCAGTAGAAACATGTCAAACGATGTACTGAATCAATCTTTAGAATGTTGTTAACATACATCTTGAATAACGTTCCAACCAGAGAATTAGATTGACTTCAGTTGAGCGATGGAACGGAGCTGCCTATCATGTGAACGCGCGTGGTCAAAGCATGGTCAGCTCGTGGCAGTGGTGACTGATTCCTGTTTCCTTCAAAGTTCTATTGACTGTTGACATCTAGTGGAAGCCGTAGGAAGTGAAAACTCATCAATATCTCGCTGTAATTTCAATGAGAGCTTGGTTGAAAATCTGGCACCCTCAGAAAAAATCTAAACAGGAAGTGGAACTTCCTACTCAATACTGCCCCTGCAGCCATAAGAAGTTAACCTCATGGCAGAGACACATAAGAATGATGCTCCATCCCAGTAATGCGTGTTGGTGCTTGGTATGTAACAATGTAAAGGCTTGACCCTGACTCAGTCTGCTCTGTTGAAGTCTTCTATAAAAAAAATCTACAAGGAGGGAGCCAGCGCTGCTTCGACAGAGCCCAACAAGCTGTGTACTACCAAGAAACAACCTGCCAATGTCCTCGAAACAGGTTCTTCATGCAGTTCTTCATGGTTTAAAACAGGTGTATTCTACAGGTACTTTAACCATGAAGACATTGATCTAAGTGTCATTTTTGTAAATCTGTAAAAAAAAAAAAAGACATTGCAAGGCCAGCGCTCAATAGCTGTGCACTTCTTTTTTCTGCATCACAAGTGAATGTAGGGTTGGGCGGTGTCATGACACTAGCCCGATCAGTGAATTGGTGGGGGGGGGGGGGGGTGGCAAACACGTTGTAAATTCCTTGCAAAGACTCTTGTCTCCCTGACCATGCCGTATGGGAGAGAGAGGGTCACAGTAGAACAAAGTAACGCTCTCCTGACAAATTCTACATCCCAAATTTGAGAATTGAACAATATTCCTATTTTGGAGAATGTGTAAATGGTCAGTGGAGAAGCCAGCTACGACCGGTCCGTTTTGTTTCATGTTTGTGACCTCATGAAAGACAATACAGCCACATTACCCTAACTCTGTTTATACAGGTTCCTCAGTTATGAGGCTTGCATCTAATTCTTGTATAAAATGAATGAGTAAAGATGAAACTATTTGCAAAAATGTAATGTGATGTTAACCTTTAAAATGAGAGAATTGGCCTTCGTTTTAAAGTTTAACTTAGTCAGTAGCCACACCCAAGTGAATAGACATTGGTTGGAAATTAGGAAACAACCAATTTTCCACTCTTGGATAAAAGCCTCAGTGACGAAAAGTCAACTAAGTTCCAAATAACGGGAGTACTTGTCCTCCACGACAATGCATTGCTTTTCCGAAAGAGCGATCGATAGTGGCATATGTATTTATGTGAGAATAGTTTGTCAGGTCCGATAAAGACCCATGTTCCTTAGTCTTCTTTCCAAAACCCCCTTCTCTTCTCTCCTATCGTGTTATAACCAAACTGTTTCTGTTTAGTCCACTAGGGACGGTATTTCATGTATAATGTATTGTATATTCTGTAATTGTTTAATTCATTAGTAAATAAAAAATGGAGCTAATATGTGTATTATTGATTTATAAGTAAAGGCTGGGTTCGTGTAGATAACCAAGAATTTTACGACGTTCAGATGAGACTGATATTAAGTAAAGAATAATTCATGACAGATTGACTGCTATTGATATAAAAGATCTTCAGATCTTTAAGAGCGGATTCAGGAGATCGCCGCTCTACATAAACGAATGCTTCCGTGGTGCCCCATGTTATTAATGGTTTAATTGTTGCATGGTTTAATTAAATTACGTAATCAATTAAATGTTAGGTAATCAATTTGAAAATAGCATGTCATCTCATTTAACCATAGTATAGACACGACAGCAGTATCCAGATTTTCATACCGTCCTACCGTTTCTGTATAAACAGAAGAAATATACCGTATTCCCGGGGTAAGGGTCTTTCTATTAATAAAATGGGGACAATGTGTGACATTGGGATAAACATTTCTAAATGGTTAAAAAAGAAATGAAAAAGATTTCATGCAGTTCCACATGTACTTAGTGGAATAAAAGTGAATATACAAAATTGGTCCATAACTCCACCTATACAACAACGTAGGCCTAGGACTATAGATCTTTTAAGCGGGGTTCATACAGACGCGCTCCAGCAGGTATATTTCACTGGTCATCCCCAAAGCCAACTCCTCATTTGGCTGCAAAAATCACCAAAGCTGGAGTCTTATATCTCCCTCACTAACTTTAAGCATCAGCTGTCAGAGCAGCTTACCGATCATTGCACCTGTACACAGCCCATCTGTAAATAGCCCACCCAACTAACTCATCCCCATATTGTTATTTGCACCCCAGTATCTCTACTTGCACATTCATCTTCTGCACATCTATCACTCCAGTGTTTAATTGCTAAATTGTAATTATTTTGCCACTACGGCCTATTTATTGCCTTACCTCGCTAATCTTACTACATTTGCAAACACTGTACATATATTTTTCTATTGCGTTATTGACTGTACGTTTGTTTATCCCATGTGTAACTCTGTGTTGTTTGTGTCGCACTGCTTTGCTTTATCTTGGCCAGGTCGCAGTTGTAAATGAGAACTTGTTCTCAATTGGCTAGCCAAATTCAAGGACTTTCAGGGAATTTTTCATGCACTTAATTGTAAAGGACGTCAATGTTGTATAATTGTATATTTTATATAAATTGTACACATAAGGCCTAATTGACCATCCCCAAAAAGAATGTATACATAAAAAAATGTCATAAAAAAGTATGCCATTACCACTAAGAAAAATGAATTTTTTGGCCTTGCCAATGCATTGATATTTTAATTATATTTTAAAATCTGTGACAATAATGTGGACCTTGCCTGACAGATTGGATGCATGGTGATTTTTCTGTAACCTATGTGGCCGAGGGAGGCGCATAATAAAACCATGAATAGCGGTAGCATTAATCTCACCATCGCTGTTTTTATAATGAGAAAGTGACCAAAAAACACGTTCCTTTTTTAATGGAAGGATTTGTATGGAAAGCCAAGTTGAAGCCAGAGTTTCGCAACACCCTTCAATTGAAGTGACTGGAAACAAACGAAAGTGGCCACATTTATCACCAAAACCACTCAAAAATGAAATCACGGACAATTAAGAGAGCAGGGGTACATAAATTGGCTACAATAATTACAAGGACTTTTCAAGCACCAAATTTGAAGGTAGGCCGACTATTCATGTAATTAAATTTTTGAGCTCCAAATTCAAGTAGGCTACTTCTGGCCCGTTGTATTGTTTAAAATTGCAGGTGTAACATGGAAAGCAAAATGTATGTCATGTTATTTCATTACCAGATCATATTGTGAATAAGCCCACTAGGCTATGTCATTTGTTGTCACTATATCTAGAATAATGAATAGGACTAGCTTTGGGGGTTGCGCAATAGTCTATACTATACAATTGAGCACGATAGACTTGGTGTCCAATCCGAGGCACAATAACATATGAAAACATGAAATTCTCAGTTAATCAAGCAGACAACAGATGATAAACATCAATTTGCTAGGGATATTAGATCCAAAGTGGATCCAGGCACAACGGTTTTCACAGACTTAATGAATGAGACACCAAAATATTCTGGATATTCCTTGCGAACACCTTTTTTCCAGCACGTTTGTTGCATCGCATGCACTATCACAACAGATATTAGTCACTTGACTGTCATTCTGAAAATTCATTCCTGGGTCAGATGGTGTGAAAATATCA